>NC_091236.1:20421559-20491559 GCF_040958095.1 Procambarus clarkii
CCACCCTCCTCTGCATAGAAAACCCCCTTTTCCTTCCTGTCCTCCCGCCCCGTTCACCCCATACCCTCCCTGTCCTTTCCCCTTCACTTGACCCCCCACCCCTCATCCCAGTATCCTCTGCAACCCTGGTATGCACCTCACAAATCCTCACACCCATGGCACAGCTTCCTCCACCAGCAGAACATTCACCAAGGAGGAGATTTGAGAAGGGACAGAAGAAAGTGAGCCTCAAGGCAATGTACACTAACATAGACGGTATTACAAATAAAGCAAATGAACTTGGAGAATGGGTACTAGAGGAAAACCCAAACATAATAGCTCTCACAGAAACAAAGCTGACGAAAACAATAACAAATGCAGTGTTCCCGCAGGACTATTATGTTATGAGGAAAGAGAGAAAAGGAAGAGGTGGTGGTGGTGTAGCTCTGCTGGTAAGAAAAGGCTGGGATTTTGAGGAGTTGGTTGTTCAGGGATGTGAAGGTTTCAGTGACTACATAATAGGAACAATAACAACTGGAGGGCAAAAAATTATAGTCGTAGTCATATATAATCCGCCACCTAATGACAGAAGACCCAGACAGGAATATGATAGAAACAATATGGCCACTATTAACATAATGGAGAGAGCAGCTTCTGCTGCTAGCAGGAATGGATCTGGACTACTAATCATGAGATACTTCAACCATGGAAAGATAGATTGGGAGAACAGAGACCCGCATGGAGGACCAGAAACATGGAGAGCTAAGCTGCTGGACGTGGCAACAAGAAACTTTCTAAGCCAGCACACCAAAGAACCAACAAGAATGAGAGGAGAAGATGAACCAGCAATGCTTGATTTGATATTTACCCTAAATGAGTGGGATATAAGGCAAGTCAAGATGGAAGCGCCCTTGGGAAGGAGTGATCACAGTGTATTGAACTTTGAGTACCTGGTAGAGCTAGGAATTATCCCCCCCCCCCAAAAAAAAAAAAAAAGAACTAGGAAACAAAAGGCTGGCATACCGAAAGGGAAATTATGAGGAGATGAGAAGCTTCCTAAGGAAAATACCTTGGGACACAGACCTCAGAGCTAAGTCTGTACAAGATATGATGGACTATGTCACCCAAAAGTGTCAGGAGGCAGTAAGCAGGTACATCCCGGCCCAAAAGGTAAAATCCGAGGAGCAAAAGAAGAATCCATGGTATAATAGGGCATGTGTGGAAGCAAAGGTACTGAACAAAAGGGCGTGGAGGAACTTCCGGAATAACAGAACACCAGAAAGCAGAGAGAGATACCAGAGAACCAGGAATGAGTATGTCAGGGTGAGAAGCAGAGAAAAGTTATGAAAATGATATAGCAAACAAAGCCAAGACCGAACCAAAGCTACTCCACAGTCACATCAGAAGGAAAACAACAGTGAAAGAACAGGTAGTGAAACTTAGAACAGGCGAGGACAGGTATACAGAGAATGACAAAGAGGTGTGTGATGAACTCAACAAGAGGTTCCAAGAGGTCTTCACAACAGAACAAGGTGAGGTCACTGTGCTAGGAGAAAGGGAAGTAAACCAGGCGGCCTTGGAAGAGTTTGAAATTACGAGAGAGGAGGTCACGAGACACCTGCTGGACCAGGATGTTAGAAAGGCTGTTGGTCCAGACGGGATCTCGCCATGGGTACTGAAAGAGTGTGCAGAGGCACTTTGCTTACCACTCTCCATAGTGTACAGTAGGTCACTGGAGACGGGAGACCTACCAGAAATATGGAAGACGGCGAATGTGGTCCCAATATACAAAAAGGGCGACAGGCAAGAGGCACTGAACTACAGGCCAGTGTCCTTAACTTGTATACCATGCAAGGTGATGGAGAAGATCGTGAGAAAAAACCTGGTAGCACATCTGGAGAGAAGGGACTTCGTGACAAATCGACAACATGGGTTCAGGGAGGGTAAATCTTGCCTGACTGGCTTATTAGAATTCTATGACCAGGTCACACAGATTAAGCAAGAAAGAGAGGGCTGGGCGGACTGCATTTTCTTGGATTGTCGGAAACCCTTTGACACAGTACTGCATAAGAGGCTGGTACATAAGCTGGAGAGACAGGCAGGTGTAGCTGGTAAGCGGTGCTCCAGTGGATAAGGGAGTACCTAAGCAATAGGAAGCAGAGAGTTACGGTGAGGGGTGAGACCTCCGATTGGCGTGAAGTCACCAGTGGAGTCCCACAGGGCTCTGTACTCGGTCCTATCTTGTTTCTGATATATGTAAATGATCTCCCGGAGGGTATAGATTCGTTTCTCTCAATGTTTGCGGACGATGCCAAAATTATGAGAAGGATTAAGACAGAAGAGGACTGTATGAGGCTTCAAGAAGACCTAGACAAACTGCAGGAATGGTCGAACAAGTGGTTGTTAGAGTTTAACCCAACCAAATGTAATATAATGAAGATAGGTGCAGGGAGCAGGAGGCCAAATACGAGGTATTATCTGGGAGAGGAAATTCTTCAGGAGTCAGAGAAAGAAAAAGACTTGGGAGTTGATATCACGCCAGACCTGTCTCCTGCAGCACATATCAAGAGGATAACATCAGCGGCATATGCCAGGCTGGCCAACATACGAACGGCATTCAGAAATTTGTGTAAAGAATCATTCAGAACTTTGTATACCACATATGTCAGGCCAATCCTGGAGTATGCAGCCCCAGCATGGAGTCCATATCTAGTCAAGGATAAGACTAAACTGGAAAAGGTTCAAAGATTTGCCACCAGACTAGTACCCGAGCTGAGAGGTATGAGCTACGAGTAGAGACTACGGGAATTAAACCTCACTTCGCTGGAAGACAGAAGAGTTAAGGGGGACATGATCACCACATTCAAGATTCTCAAGGGAATTGATAGGGTAGATAAAGACAGGCTATTTAACACAAGGGGCACACGCACAAGGGGACACAGGTGGAAACTGAGCGCCCAAATGAGCCACAGAGATATTAGAAAGAACTTTTTTAGTGTCAGAGTGGTTGACAAATGGAATGCATTAGGAAGTGATGTGGTGGAGGCTGACTCCATACACAGCTTCAAGTGCAGATATGATAGAGCCCAATAGGCTCAGGAACCTGTACACCTGTTGATTGACGGTTGAGAGGCGGGACCAAAGAGCCAGAGCTCAACCCCACGCAAGCACAACTAGGTGAGTACACACACACACACACACACACACACACACACACATATAACTGAAAACTCACACCCCAGAAGTGACTCGAACCCATACTGCCAGAAGCACTCTGCAACTGATGTACAGGATCCCTTAACCACTCAACCAACACGACTGGACAAAAGAGGATGGTAGCCGAGGCTAGTTCCCCATCCTCCCGCCGGCCTCGCGGAGGAGGAATTAGCCTCGGCTACCATCCTCTTTTGTACGGTCGTGATAGTCGAGTGGTTAAGGGATCCTGTACATCAGTTGCAGAGTGCTTCTGGCAGTATGGGTTCGAGTCACTTCTGGGGTGTGAGTTTTCAGTTATATATATATATGTGTGTACTTACCTAGTTGTACTCACCTAGTTTTGCTTGCGGGGGTTGAGTCTGGCTCTTTGGTCCCGCCTCTCAACTGTCAATCAACAGGTGTACAGGTTCCTGAGCCTATTGGGCTCTATCATATCTGCACTTGAAGCTGTGTATGGAGTCAGCCTCCACCACATCACTTCCTAATGCATTCCATTTGTCAACCACTCTGACACTAAAAAAGTTCTTTCTAATATCTCTGTGGCTCATTTGGGCACTCAGTTTCCACCTGTGTCCCCTAGTGCGTGTGCCCCTTGTGCTAAACAGCCTGTCTTTATCAACCCTGTCGATCCCCTTGAGAATCTTGAATGTGGTGATCATGTCCCCCCTAACTCTTCTGTCTTCCAACGAAGTGAGGTTTAATTCCCGTAGTCTCTCCTCGTAGCTCATACCTCTCAGCTCGGGTACTAGTCTGGTGGCAAACCTTTGAACCTTTTCCATTTTAGTCTTATGCTTGACTAGATATGGACTCCATGCTGGAGCCGCATACTCCAGGATTGGTCTGACATATGTGGTATATATTGTTCTGAAAGATTCCTTACACAAGTTTCTAAAGGCCGTTCTTATGTTAGCCAACCTTGCATATGCTGCTGCTGTTATCCTCTTGATATGAACTTCAGGGGACAGGTCTGGCGTGATATCAACCCCCAGGTCTTTCTCTCTCTCTCTCACTCTTTTAGTATTTCATCTCCCAAATGGTACCTTGTATCTGGTCTCCTGCTTCCTACCCCTATCTTCATTACATTACATTTGCTTGGGTTAAACTCTAACAGCCATTTGTTCGACCATTCCTGCAGCTTGTCCAGGTCTTCTTGAAGCCTCAAGCTGTCCTCCTCTATCTTAATCCTTCTCATAATTTTGGCGTCGTCAGCAAACATTGAGAGGAATGAGTCTATACCCTCTGGGAGATCATTTACGTATATCAGAAACAGGATAGGTCCAAGTACAGAGCCCTGTGGGACTCCACTGGTGACTTCACGCCAGTCTGAGGTCTCACCCCTCACTGTAACTCTCTGCTTCCTATTGTTTAGGTACTCCCTTATCCACTGGAGCGCCCTACCAGTTACTCCTGCCTGTTTCTCCAGCTTATGCATCATCCTTTTATGGGGTACTGTGTCAAAGGCTTTCCGACAGTCCAAAAAAATGCAGTCCGCCCACCCTTCTCTTTCTTGTTTAATCTTTGTCACCTGATCATAGAATTCTATCAAGCCTGTAAGGCAAGATTTACCCTCCCTGAACCCATGTTGATGGGTTGTCACGAAGTCTCTTCTCTCCAGATGTGTTACTAGGTTTTTTTCTCACAATCTTCTCCATCACCTTGCATGGTATTCAAGTTAAGGACACTGGCCTGTAGTTCAGTGCCTCTTGTCTGTCACCCTTTTTGTATATTGGTACTACATTAGCAGTCTTCCATATTTCTGGTAGATCTCCCGTTTCCAGTGACCTACTATGGAGAGTGGTAAGCAAAGTGCTCCTGCACACTCTTTCAATACCCATGGTGAGTGTGTGTGTGTGTGTGTGTGTGTGTGTGTGTGTGTGTGTGTGTGTGTGTGTGTGTGTGCGTGCGTGCGTGCGTGCGTGTGTGTGTGTGTGTGTGTGTGTATTTATACTGGACCATTCCCCACTCCCCCGTCCCTTCGTCCTCCCCACCATACCCAACTTCCCCCGTCCCCTTGTCCTTCGCACCATTCTCCCCCCTCCCCCATCTCCTCGTCCTCCCCACTATTCTCCACTCCCCCGCCCTCTCATCCCCAACATCACCCACACCCACGTCCACTCTTCCTCCCCACCTTTACCCCCACCCCGTCCCCTCATCCTCCCTAGCATTCCCCACTCACTCATCCGATGTGTTCCCAAATGATCTGATGTTCCCATCAAAAAAATAGGAACATCAAATGATTTGATGTTACATAACTGAAAAATAAGTAGAACAGTTAAAAATACAAAATGGAAAACAATTAAAAAAATAAAAAATAAATTATACTCACAAAATGAACGGTAAGGTAAACAACACAGCTCAATTTTCCAATGCAATGTCACAAAAAAATAATTAAATCAAAATGAAAATCAATCGAAATCTATGAAAATTCCATTTATCAATACAATTGTAAACATTGAAATTAAATTGTATGATATTTAGTATAGCGTATGTTGCTATTATGTGAGCAACAGATGGCACTGTTTTTCCAAACAAGCATGTTTTTACCTGTCACAGGTGTGGCATGTATATAGTAGGTGTATAAAAACAGGCACCTATTCGAATGCAACGTTGTGTTAAAACTTTAAAGCAATCGATAAAGAGGTTTTGGAGATTTCCCTCACATGAAAACTCACTTGAAAAACATAGTTTAAAGAAAACATGTTTTTACCTGTCACAGACGAGACATATGTATAGTATGTATATAAAAACTCACTTGTATGCAAATGGGACGTTGTTTAAAAAATTTCCAAGCAATCGGTGAAGAACTTTCGGGGATTAGCTATTTTGAACAATTTACATTTTTATTTCTGTAGATTGTCTTCTTACCAGTAAGGTAAGAAAGGGGTTATTGTGTGGATCAGAGATAAATAGGGGTTTTCACTAAATTCTCAAATTGTATGGCGAAGTTACATATTTTTTAAATGCCGTTTGCAGACTCATATTTTGATATCAATATGGACTTTACCTTTGGAGAAGAGCTTTAGGAATGGGTAAAATTTCATGGTTTGTGAACTTTAGAATGGCGATTCCGGACTCTGCCAGATCTTTCAGTCATTGTGGACTCTGACTTTTGAGAAGAGTTTTTCGACTTTGCCATTTGCCAGCCCAGTTATTAGTTTTACTGAAGGCAAAATGATAGTTCATTGACTTATTTTTTTGGTTCATGGTGAGAAATTACCCCCCCCCCCCTCCCCCCCATTCTGGTTATGTAACGTCACCACTCACAATGTTCACAACTTACCAGCCACTCTTAATTAAGCTGTCTAGTGTACCAATGTTATTGGGTGATCTTTGCTTAGTGACACCTAGCTGCTATGGCTTGTGCCTTGTATCAACTTACTTGAGTGTTACTTGGTTGTTGGTGTATGTATATAGACTTTTTTTTTTTTTTTTTTTTTTTGAGATATATACAAGAGTTGTTACATTCTTGTACAGCCACTAGTACGCGTAGCGTTTCGGGCAGGTCCCTGGAATACGATCCCCGCCGCGAAGAATCGTTTTTTCATCCAAGTACACATTTTACTGTTGCGTTAAACAGAGGCTACAGTTAAGGAATTGCGCCCAGTAAATCCTTCCAGGCCAGAATACGAACCCATGACATAGCGCTCGCGGAACGCCAGGCGAGTGTCTTACCACTACACCACGGAGACATTGTAAATAAGCTGTCATATAGATAAGTTCGACCCAGTAAATGGTGGATTTTACTTTCACTCAATCCTAGGCATTTTGAATTTACATAGTTGAGGCCAGGAGGTTCACCGATTTATGAGGTAAAGTTCTACTCCACGAGCCTTGCTAGGGAGCAAGACATGACAAGTACTTCTCCCACTATTTACTCAGCTAATAACTATTGCTAATTACTATTGGGTTGGCTCAAGGTATCAGTACACAATGCTTTTAGCAATAAATTTGTGTTAGAACCCATTAGTCCATTTTCTAGCCTGCCGAAGTAGTTGGAGGGTAATGACCTAGTGACAGGAGGTACCTGTATGCTTGTCTAGAGACGAGGGTTGCTCAGGACCCTACACCCGGCGGGCCACCATTGGGTCATTGTTGCTGAAGTTGCATGACTCACCATCTGGAGTCCGACCCTGTCTCTCCACTTGAGATAAAGTGATCCTTGACGGTTGTCGTGCATATTGTGATCCTGTCAACTGACCTCTTGCGGAGTGACCACCACCAGTGTTGGTGCTGTTGCATCCAATTACAGGTTATTGCAGAAAGTATCAATCAACACCCTTATTGATACATAGATTAATATATACCGGGATACATACATAGATATATAGATAGATTCTCTGTATTTCATATGTTCATTACTTAAGAATAAAGTTCACAAATTACATCTCTAAGTTCATTTCACAGTTTTATTATTGTGTGACACTGAGAGGCAAGTCGTTGAGCCTGTTGTGGGGTTTTATGCCTCCACTTACTTCCCTCAGGTAACTCTTTATGCTGTATGTAAATTAAAACATAGCTCAGAAATAACTATAACTATAGTAATAACTATCATTAAAAACAGCATGCTACAATTTTTTCTCTAGACATCGGCTATAAACAAATACCAGTTTAACACAGCTGGTTGTGCCAGTGTAGACTCCTTCATGTAGGATGACGGGAAGAGAGTGACCGTTGTAGTAGCTGGTCGCTGTCCGTCGATATCTTCCAAGGAGTTTCAAATTTAATTTTATTATGAAACAATTTAATGATTACAGCAAAACACAAGTCAAGATCCGCGCTCGTTGTTCAATCCACAAACCGTAATAAATATAGTTGATTGTTAATCAGGAATATTTCTGTTAATGAATATTATTTATTGAGAACAATTCTAAATAATTGCAGTTGAATTTAATATCATTTAATTGATATAGTAAAGATGAATTTACTTAATTTGGGATAAAAATCCCAGTGTAACCCAAAACTTGGAGAAAATAGTTAATGAATTAGGCAAATGAATCTTCGTAAATTTCAATTAAGCAATCACAACTATTTTTGGTAACAGGTTCGCGGGTGTTCTGGTCGACGTGTTTAGCTAAGCCTATACTCGTAAGTCAGGCGCGGGCCCAGTATTTGGTGGGTGTTGGGCTGGGAACACATAGCGTCAGGCCCAGCAAGTGTAATTTACAGCACTGTTTAATGTTTATAGCGCATTGTGTCAGTTCTTAATGGGTTTATTTAGCCTCTGGAACACCACTGGTTAATGCTGTAAGGGATCTAAAGCTAGCAGTTCCGAGAAAAGTTATAAAACACTGTGTGGCCCGTAAGGTGAAGCCGCCAGCTTGTCGCAGCTTCATGTTCATGAACCAGTGATGGCCACTCTCCCATCTCCCCAGGTGAGCTTCCAGGGGGAAATTTAATTTAATTCAAATTCAGTTTAATCAGTAATTATTCACTAATATGTTTGTTGGTGTTAATAAATGTCATAGCACTAAACTAAGATGCTTTATGTAAGCTGTAATTAAAATTATTTACTTTGTGTCAATAATAACCCATCGTTCCTAGGTGTAATATATAGTAGGCTGGGACTCGTCAGGAGAAAGCCTTCAGGAGACCAAAGAAGGAGCCCACTACAGGGACACTACATTAGCATATTTGTACTGATAAAGCTGTGGATATTTTCCACACTTGCCAACATTTTCAAAGGCAGAGTACAAGTGAATAGAATTTGGTTGCTTTTGTTGTTTTAGATTCCGATACGCGGAACAAAAAGTTGCAAGTAGCACGGGTTATGGTGAACCCCGTACTGGACTTACCTGGCACAGGAACGAACAATTTGGCTGGAGCATTACCAAGAGTGAGGCGGGGTGTCGCACGGGCCAATATATCCACTGCAGAGTACACATATGTTTCAATGATGATTGAAGCAGTACGTTGGCTGCTCCTTATTGGTCTGGAAGATGGCAGAGTGTAACCTGGTGTTAGTGGTTGAGTTTGTATGATGTTCAGTGTCTCGCCAATGGCCAGTTTTCTGCTATCATTGTGTCTGTTGATTATGTTAGTGTTGTTTGTCAGGATATGTCAGGTGATGGTCTGATGGTGTGTAGAGACCATATGTGTCATGATGGCACCTTTACGCTCCTTCCTTGTTACGCACCTTCTTCTCCAAGGAACAGTGATCTCAAGTGTGAAGTAAGAAGTAGCCACAGAAAGATGAGAGCCATGAATAGTTCCAATTAGGTCGTCCACTAATTAATTCCTTATAGAGTTTATCATGTCCAAGTATGAGGAACACTGAGGCAAGAGGACTTGTTAATTAGGCATTCAGTTTGTGAAAGTGAACAATGTATATCTACGAAATATATATATAAAAAAAAAGGAAATTGTGATACTCTTCAGCACTCATGAGCCACAGAAAAGGGCGTCTGAACCTTGAGATGGTAAGAGACACTAACACCGATGAATGAACGTACCGAAGAAATTGCCAACTCTTGAGTT
Source organism: Procambarus clarkii (assembly GCF_040958095.1). Classification (NCBI taxonomy): domain Eukaryota; kingdom Metazoa; phylum Arthropoda; class Malacostraca; order Decapoda; family Cambaridae; genus Procambarus; species Procambarus clarkii. The sequence continues at coordinate 20,431,229 of NC_091236.1, forward strand.
TTCTAGCGACTTTGCCGAATTCTGTTTATAGTTTTTAACTTGTTTGGACAGCAAGCACGTCGGATGATGCCATGAGTTGAAAGGGAAGATAAACGAGAAAGTAACATGATATGTTCAATACTTACGTAAATGTGTACTAATGAGACCAACCAAAATATAAATATTCAGAGTCTAATGAGAGAAATCAAATTATTGTTGACTTTTGCAATGATCACTCACCTAATAATGATATAGCAGAAATGCCACCACCGAGAAGAGAAAGGGCCACAGGTAGTGGGGACATCTTCCTTCCCCCCAGCAGGTATTCCTGTGTGGACGTCTTGTGTCTACTCTTGATGGCGCTGTACAAGCCGATGCCAATAGACACTACCAACATGAGGCTGAACACTGCATAGTCCACCGTTGAGAACTTTGTCTCAGATTCGCCTCTTGAGGCTGTCACTGATTTCTCATAACCAGACATCTTCTGAAACAAAAGCAAATTTTATAAATTTTCAAAACTTCACATTGAGTAAAAGCAGCCCGTCTCCCTAACAAAGACCAAAGGTGATTCCATGCACCTGCCAAACCCCCTGTTTATGAATGAAAAACGGTTTACACACGACTCAACAGATTTCCTTCGAACACATCATGAACAAGTGCTTCACTGACGAATTTTGTTCGAACCACAACGTTGTAAATGCTTCACCCACGTACTGAAAGTACAAATAATCGCCAACAGAACCTAAACTCCTTACCTAACCTATGCCTATACATGTACAATATGCTATTATTATATTAATATATATTTGAGAAAATTCCTTTTTTTGACTGAACAGCATGTTAAAATTTATGAATACGTCTGTGGGGACGTCCGCTGGATGTAATGGACTCGAGTCGAGGACGGGTTAAGTAAAACAGAACTAATTAAACCAGCATAAAGTCAGGATATGATATAAAGATGATGAACGTAGACCTCACTGTTCTCTATTATTTATACTATATCAGTAGCCCAGGTTCGAGCCCCGGAAGTTGTCATAGAGTGAACGCGGTAATGTTACTTGGAATCTGTGACTATGGGAAATATTTCCCTCCTATAAACATAAATAGCAAAATAATAAATTTATCTAATAATATTTAACGATGAGGACTCGTCCTCTTTTCTTAAATCACAATATTCACTCAAATGCGAAATGATACCAGATTCTTCCTACTAAGGTAGGATACTAAAGATACTAAGGATAATTATAAGGATAAGGTACTAAGAATAATTATGCCAAAACCTTCCTACTTTAACACCAGACGATTGAGCTATTAAAATCTCTTTGTTGATTCTCATTATTAATTCAATGTGGCTGAAATCAGGGTTGGGACTTTACAGGTCTATTAAATTATTAAAATAAAGTTAATTTTATGACCAGTAATAATTTATTAGCAACTCCCGATTTAATAATAAGTCACTTGCTTTACCCATGAGCGCGGGTTGACGAGGGAGGCCGTCCTGCACCACGTCAGCTCCCTGTTACCACACGCCTTGACAAACTCCTCACCTGTTGGACATTTACGCCTAAGGTAGCAGTTGACGGCCGTTTTTGTTTCCCCTTTTTTATATAACAATAAATACAATTAAAAGCAAGGTACCGATACCATAACAGAATCAAAACTTCACAGGATTGATTACCACCAACAAACAGCATACTTACTTGTAAACAAGACACCAAACAATACATAAGGTTACAAACACCGAAACAGAAATAGTCAATCACCAGGGTAAGGGGTTACCTCTTGGCCGCCAGGGGGTTCGGACGTGCTCGCCTGACCTGCCAGTTGCTGCCTGGTGTTACGAGGGGGCGGGTGCAGTTTGAGGTGTGGAGCGCCTGCTAGCCGGGGATCTGGCTGGTGGTATGGCTGTAGCTGGTGATGCCCGTGTTCGGCGGGTAGATCTCGCCTACCCGTGTGGCGGTGTCGTTTACCACTTCGCTGCTTTACCAGGAGTTTGTGGCACGCTGGGATGCACTCTCGCTTCCTATTCCTGCTTCGGCTGTGACTGTGGATATCTCGGATCCCTGGGGGCCCTTGACATTTGTGAGTGTTCACGGAGTGCCGGTGACCTTCCCCAAGGCGGAGCTTATGTCGGTCTTTACGCGGTATGGTGTGGTGGTGAAGCACCGGTTCACCACGGGCCGGCTGAAAAGGGTCCATCTGGGCGCTCGTACGCTCGTCATGCGGGTCACGAGCCCTATTCCTTCCAGGGTTTCGTTTCGTGGGCTCTCTCTGCGGATATTTTATCAGGGTCAGACACGAACCTGTTTCTGGTTTGGCGCTGAGAGCCACGTGGCGGCCAGCTGCGACGCTCCTCGTATTGAGGCCCCTTCAGTTTTCCTGGAGGATGACTTTCCCCTCTTGTCTGTGCGTGGGGTTTCCCCGGCGGATCCTCGCTGTCCTAGTGCCTGGTGTGATTCCTGCGGCGGTTCCGGCAAGCGTTCCGTTTGGCCCTGGTGTGTCTGCTCCACCGGTGAGCTCTGAGGACCTGGGGGCACCTGCTTCGGATCTTCGACGTTTGGTGGTTGCAGAGGTGCATCCGCAGCTGGTTGCTTCCGTGGAGGCATTGGTTGGTGCTGTAGGGTGGTGCCTGCTTCTAATGCGGACGGACATGTGCTTCCCGGGGCTGTTGGGGTGGTGGTGTGTCCCCGCCCTCTGCCTCGTCGCCTCCGGTAGTTTCCTCGTTCCCACGTGGCTCTTCTCCTGCGCCGGTTCCGTCGTCCCCGCTGGATACCTCCCGGGTGTTGGAGTCTACCCTTCCGCCTGCTGTGTCTCTTTCTTCTCCGATTCCAGTCTCCTTGAATGGTAGTGACTTTTTGCCCTGCGTTGTTGAGGCTGCTGTTCTGCGTGATTGTGCTGCCCCGGCTTTGGGGCCGCCTGCCGATGGTTCTTCTGGGGCACCCCTTGCTGGGGGTGACAGTTCCGACGATCAGCGGCCTCTTTTTAAGCGCCGTCGTTTGGCTCAGGATACGTCACCTCGCCGGACGTGGGCAAAGGAGCGTGATGCAATGGATGATGATGCTGTGGACGTCGCTGTGTTGCCTCCTGTGGTGCCTTTTGTGTTGGACACTGTGCCTCCTGCTGATGGCTCCCCTCAGTGGGCGGTTGCCCCTGGTGATCGCGACCTCGTAGTGGTGTTGTCGAAGGATGTGCGACGGGGGGGCCTCTGCTCCTGTTCCGGTTGGTGGGGGCACTGGGGCCCCTGCGGAGCCACCCTCCGCGGGGCTCAGTGCGGTGCCTGGCGTCGAACAGAGTGAGCGCCCTAGTGGGCGGGCCGGTGTGCGGCCCGCCGTGCAGCCCGATGTGCTTCCCAGTGTGAGGCCCTGTGACCAGCTTCCTAGGGTTGTTGTTGTTATAGATTCAGCTACTCGGAACAAGTTCCAAGCAGCACGGGCTATGGCGAGCCCGTAACTTACCTGGCACAGGAGCGGGGCAAGTAGCACGGGCTATGGTTAGCCCTACTTCCTAGGGGGAAACCCATCCTTTTCATCCTCCTGCCCGGTGAGGTGATCGACAGATCTAAGGCAATTTTGTCTTTTGAGTGTGATGACCTGGTGCGTCCTGTTCCCTGGTGCCCATCTACCATCTGGGTTCCGCGGGCGCAGTTTTTCATCTTGGGCGTGCCGAATTCGATGCCTTGGCCTACTGCGACTCCTGGATGTCCGATTCCTGTAGGTGATCAACTTGTTTGGGAGGCTTATTGCTTACCGTTTCCAGCTCGGGAGTACCCGTAGAAGTATGAGTGGTTGATTTCTACCTGTGTTGTGCGTGATGTTTTCCCAGTGCCTGCGTCCACAGATGGGTTTCCTTGTCTGTGCGTGTGGGTGGTATGGGTCTTGTCCCTGACCCCTGCGTGGCCTGTTTTGTTGTGTTGCGATTTGTTTTGTGCTTTGCCTTTGGTATGGATGTTTGTGTTGTGGTTGTGTACGTCGCTTGTGTGCGTGTGATTATTTTCTTGTCCTGGTAATTGTTTTTTTCTTTGTACATATTTTATGTTATTTATGTTATTAATGTTCTAGTATGTAGTTTTTGGGTTTCATGTTACTTATGCCCTCATTTGTGTCTGGTTCTGCTCCATTGTGTGCGGGGTCGGACTGCCCGTGCTTGTGTTTTTATTTCCCCACCCTTTTCTGTTTTAGGGGTGGTTGGCTTTCTGTACTTTTGTTATAAATTTTTGTGTATTTTTTCTTGTACGTTTTTGTTATTGTCCTTATGTCATTTATTTGTTGTGTATTTTATGCAATTTCTTTGCTTGTGTCGTGTGTGTTTTCCTGTGTCCCTTTGTATGTATTTTTTTTTTTGTTTCCTGTTTGCTATTTGCACGATTGTTTTGTTGTTTTGAACTTGTTCCCTGTTTTCTTTCGGGGTGGTTTGGATGTGTGTGTGGGTGTGTTTCTTTCCTGGCTCCTGCGTGGGCCTCTTCTTTTGCTTTGTACCAAATTTATTATTATGTCTTTTTGTTGGTGTGAGGCACATGCCTTTTGCGTGTTATTGTGCTCCTCTGTATTTGTCTTTATGTTCATGTTTTGTTAATGTTCTTTTTGCTTTTTATATGATGTATTTTGTCTATTTCTTGTGCCATGTGTTTTTTTTGTTATTTTTCTGTTCTCTCCTTGTTATGTGATTTGTACTTTCGTTTTTTATATCAATAAAAAAAATCACCAGGGTAATACCTGAGCACGCACCAGGGTACAACCCATGCACGCATAGAGTAAGGATTGGCGAGTAAGGGTTACTGAAGACAGTGATGTGCCTACAGTGAAGTGCTGCTAGCAAGCTGCTAGAGGCTTTTGCCAGGGGGTTAGATGCCCTTGTATAAGTTTGTTGGGGACCCCAGTCCGCGTGTTGCTGATGCCCTCTGCCAGCGAGTAGCTGGAGAGCGCAGATTGGGTGTAGGCACATTGTGATGCTGTGTGGTTGGATTGGCCCACGTAGAAGGTGAACTCGCCAGTATTTGCCAGTGGACAAGGTATTGGAACTGTTTTAACACTGGAGTTGACGAACACTGCTGATGTATGTGTGTCCTGCGTGAAAGACACAATTGTAAATAAGTGTAGTTATAATCTACTTATGTATATATATATATATATATATATATATATATATATATATATATATATGTATATATGTATATATGTATATATATGTATATATATTTAATTGTGAAGGTGGATATATTGGTGAAGGAAAGCATGTATTGTTTATCCCCTCCCCCCCCCCTTATATCTTACTTGCGCTATACAGTCAGTTCTTGAAAGCTTACTACCGACTTGGGGTCGGATACACTAAAAGTGACTGTAACAGGGGTACACTGTGAATCTTCACCGGCACAAATGGCACCACACACCAGGGTGGCCCTGGTGTGTGGTTCCCCTATTTAAGGGCCCTATAGTTGGAGACGAATCCGCACACAACGGCCGGTCGGTAGATGCACATGTGCTCCACCGGCTTTGCTCTAGCATTCCGGACACTTCATACAGATAGGCGCTACATCTTGCAGGCTGAAACATGGTACAACATCACCAGCCAACTTTTCCGCAGAATCATCCTAGGTTCAGAGGGGTGGAAAATTCCCTTCCCGGAAGATATTGACACCAGCAGCCGCCTCCCTGCTGCAAGCCGCCATGTAACTAAATGACCTTGAAGACCTCACATATAACAGGTACGAGGCTGACCAGAATACATACATCGGAGAGTAAACCCCATCAAGGAACACGAAGACGGTATATCCGGCGTCAGGGACATGCCAGCGTCCTCGTGGCAGCAAGCATTCCCTTACAATAACCAGCGGAAACTTTATCACACCTCATGCTTAACACCTTCCCAAACAGTCCAAACAGTCTGGTTAACAGCCCATCCGTCATTTCAAATGGTTCACCACGCACCGCCCGTATCAAAGTCACACTCAAGTTTACCACTCGTCCCGTACGAGCGCCATCTGGCATAGGGAACGAGCAACCCTCACACCGATCAAGGAACTGCCGAAATACATCTGTTCGCACAAATTTCACCACCACTCGACAGTCTTGAATGATCTGCACTCCAACCAGGTCGGTCAAAATCACTCTAGCACCTCCACCAGCACAATACCAAACCCTGTGTTTTTTTTAAGTCCAACCGAAGACGTTCGCTTATGAGAAGGCGTAGAAGACCCCTTTATAAAGGAAAAACGTACCTTGCATAAGCAGGGTACCACACAGGTCACGGGACTGACACCCAACCATCGACTCCGTGCTTGGACAACCATCGTATGGGTTCGAGTCACTTCTGGGGTGTGAGTTTTCAGTCGCATATAGTCCTGGGGACCATTCAGGCTTGTTCGCATTTGTGTTCCTCACATGTGCCCCAAAGAATGAGGTGATTTAATAAAATGCTATGCCCAAGATTACCATCTGAGTGCCGGCGGGGAAGTGGTTCAAATAGCTTCGGCTATCACTTCCTTATGTCCGGTCGTGATGGTCAAGCGAATTAAGGCGTCCTGTAGTTACCAGTTGCGTTGCTCCTGGGAGTATGGGTTCGAGTCACTTCTGTGGTGCGAGTTCTCAGTCATATATATATATATATATATATATATATATATATATATATATATATATATATATATATATATATATATATATATATATATATATATATATATATATATATATAATATGTATGTGTGTGTGTACTCACCTATTTGTGCTTGCAGGATCGAGCATTGACTCTTGGATCCCGCCTTTCCAGCCATCGGTTGTTTACAGCAATGACTCCTGTCCCATTTCCCTATCATACCTAATTTTAAAATTATTAATAGAGTTTGCTTCCACAACCTGTTCCCCAAGTGCATTCCATTTTTCCACTACTCTCACGCTAAAAGAGAACTTCCTAACATCTCTGTGACTCATCTGAGTTTCCAGTTTCCACCCATGTCCCCTCGTTCTGTTATTATTACGTGTGAACATTTCATCTATTTTCACTTTGTCAATTCCCCTGAGTATTTTATATGTCCCTATCATATCTCCTCTCTCCCTTCTTTTCTCTAGTGTCGTAACGTTCAGTTCCTTCAGACGCTCTTCATATCCCATCCCTCGTAACTCTGGGACAAGCCTCGTCGCAAACCTCTGAACCTTCTCCAGTTTCTTAATGTGGTTCTTCAGGTGGGGACTCCATGATGGCGCGGCATTAAGACTGGCCTCACGTAGGCAGTGTAAAGCGCCCTAAAAGCCTCCTCACTTAGGTTTCTGAATGAAGTTCTAATTTTCGCCAGTGTAGAGTACGCTGCTGTCGTTATCCTATTTATATGTGCCTCAGGAGTTAGATTAGGTGTTACGTCCACTCCCAGGTCTCTTTCTCGAATCGTTACAAGTAGGCAGTTCCCAATCATTGTGCACTGTCCCTTTGGTCGCCTATCACCTGATCCCATTTCCATAACTTTACATTTACTCGTGTTGAACTCCAGTAGCCATTTCCCTGACCATCTTTGCAACCTGTTTAAGTCCTCTTGGAGGATCCTACAATCCTCATCTGTCACAACTCTTCTCATTAATTTGCGTCATCCGCAAATGTGTGTACTCACCTAATTGTACTCACCTAATTGTGCTTGCGGGGGTTGAGCTTTGGGTTTTTGGTCCCGCCTCTCAACTGTCAATCAACTGGTGTACAGATTCCTGAGCCTACTGGGCTCTATCATATCTACATTTAAAACTGTGTATGGAGTCAGCCTCCACCACATCACTTCCTAGTGCATTCCATTTACTAATTACTCTGTCATCCGTGTCCCCTTGTTCGCGTCCCTCCAGTGTTGAATAGTTTATCCGGTCGATTCCCCTGAGGATTTTGTAGGTTGTGAGCATGTCCCCCCTTACTCTTCTGTTTTCCAGTGTCGTAAGGTGCATTTCCCGCAGCCTTTCCTTATAACTCATGCCTCTTAGTTCTGGGACTAGTCTAGTAGCATACCTTTGGACTTTTTCCAGCTTCGTCTTGTGCTTGACAAGGTACGGGCTCCATGCTGGGGCCGCATACTCCAGGATTGGTCTTACATATGTGGTGTACAAGACTATGAATGATTCCTTACACAGGTTCCTGAACGCCGTTCTGATGTTAGCCAGCCTCGCATATGCCGCAGACGTTATTCTCTTTATGTGGGCTTCAGGAGACAGGTTTGGTGTGATATCAACTCCTAGATCTTTCTCTCTGTCTGTTTCATTAAGTACTTCATCTCCTATTCTGTATCCTGTGTCTGGCCTCCTCCTCCTGTGTGTGTGTGTGTGTGTGTGTGTGTGTGTGTGTGTGTGTGTGTGTGTGTGTGTGTGTGTGTGTGTGTGTGTGTGTGTGTGTGTGTGTGTACTCACCTAATTGTACTCAATTAATTGTGTCTGCAGGATCGAGCATTGACTCTTGGATCCCGCCTTTCGAGCATCGGTTGTTTACAGCAATGACTATGGTCCTATTTCCCTATCATACCTAGTTTTAAAATTATGAATAGTATTTGCTTCCACAACCTGTTCCTTAAGTTCATTCCATTTTCCCACTACTCTCACGCTTAAAGAAAACTCAATAATATCCCTGTGACTCATCTGAGTTTCCAGCTTCCACCTGTGTTCCCTCGTTCTGTTACTATTCCGTGTGAACATTTCGTCTATGTCCACTCTGTCAATCCCCCTGAGTATTTTATACGTTCCTATCATGTCCCCTCTCTCCCTTCTTCTTGCTAGTGTCGTAGGCACAGTTCCCTCAGGCGCTCCTCATACCCCATCCCTCCGAACTCTGGGAGGATTCTTGTTGCAAACCTCTGAACCTTTTCCAGTTTCCTTATATGCTTCTTCAGATGGGGACTCCATGATGGCGCGGCATACTCTAAGACTGGCCTCATGTAGGTAGTGTAAAGCGCCCTAAATGCCTCCTTACTTAGGTTTCTGAATGATGTTCTAACATTTGCCAGTGTAGAGTACGCTGCTGTCGTTATCCTATTTATATGTGCTTCAGGAGATAGATTAGGTGTTATGTCCACCCCAGGTCTCTTTCGCACGTCGTCACAGAGGTAGGCTGTTCCCCTTCATTGTGTACTGTCCCTTTGATCTCCTATCTCCTAGTCCCATTTCCATAACTTTACATTTGCTCGTGTTAACTCCGGTATCCGTTTCTCTGACCATCTCTGCAACCTGTTCAGGTCCTCTTGGAGGATCCTGCAATCCTCATCTGTCACAACTCTTCTCATCAACTTTGCGTCATCCGCAAACATCGACATGTAGGACTCTACGCCTGTAAACATGTCGTTAGCATATACAAGAAATAGAATTGGTCCCAGCACCGATCCTTTTGGCACTCCACTCGTTACTGTTCGCCAGTCCGATTTCTCGCCCCTTACCGTAACTCTTTGGCTCCTTCCTGTCAGGTAGTTCCTTATCCATGCTAGGACCTTTCCTCCCATCCCCGCCTGCCTCTCGAGTTTGAACAGCAGTCTCATGTGTGGTACTGTATCAAAAGCTTTTTGGCAGTCTAGAAATATGCAGTCTGCCCAACCTTCTCTGTCCTATCTTATCCTCACCATTTTATCATAGCATTCCAGAAGGTTTGTTAGGCAAGATTTCCTTTTCCAGAACCCATGTTGATGTTTGTTCACAAACCTAATGTTCTCCAGGTGTGCAACCAGTCGTAGCCTAATTATTCTTTCCAGTATTTTACAGGGGATGCTTGTCAGTGATACAGGTTTGTAGTTAAGTGCCTCCTCCCTATCTCCTTTCTTGAAGATCAGTACGATATTTGCCTTCTTCCAGCAACTGGGCAATTCTCCTGACATAAGTGACTCATTAAAGATCACTGCCAAGGCCTGCGCTGCTTCTTTTAGTATCCACGGTGATACTTTGTCAGGTCCAACTGCATTAGTTGCATCCAGTGTTGTCAACTGTTTCATTACCTCCTCTGCTGTCACCTCTATATCTGATAGTCTTTCATCTAGGGTAACCCCTTCCAACAATGGGAGCTGCTCAGGCTCGGTAGTGAACACTCCATGGAAACTGGCATTCAGTGCCTCGCAGATTTCCTTGTCACTTTCTGTATATGCCCCTTCTGTCTTCCTTAGTCTTGTCACTTGGTCGTTCACCGACATTTTTCTTCTTATATGACTGTGTAGTAACTTAGGTTGTTTTTTCGCTTTGATTGCAATATCGTTCTCATAGTCCCTTTCCGATGTTCGTCTTATGTTAATGTAATCGTTCCTAGCTCTGTTGCATCTGATCCTGTTGTCCTCTGTCCTTTGTCTTCTGTACTTCCTCCACTCCCACCTGCTGGCCATTTTTGCTTCCTGACACTGTCTATTAAACCATGGGTTATTATATTCCCTCTTATTTTTTCCCTTTACTGTTGGTATAAATCTCTCTTCGGCCTCCTGGCATTTCTGTATGACTAGGTCCATCATATCTTGGACTGTTTTTCCTCTAATTTCTTCCTCCCACTGCACTTCACCCAGATAGTCCCTTATCCTCCTATAGTTCACTTTCCTGTAGTCAACTTTCCTTTCCCAAACCTCTTGGCCCATGGTCACAAGTTTGAATTCCATCATGTAGTCAAACATTAGGACACAATGGTCGCTGGCCCCTAGTGGTATTTCATGCTCCAAATTCTCGATGTCTTCTACATTCTTGGTGAAAATCAGGTCTAATAGGCTCGGTGCATCTCCTCCTCTTTCCCTTGTGTCTTCCTTCACATGTTATGTTAGGAAATTCCTATCCATAACATCTACTAACTTTGCTCCCCACGTTTCGTCCCCTCCATGGGGATTCCTCGTTTCCCAATTTATCTCTCCATGATTCAGATCCCCCATGATCAGCAGCTTCGCTCTCATTCTGTGGGCTAGTGTTGCTGCCTTCTGCAGTTCATCTATGCATGCCTTGTTGTTGTCATCATACTCCTGCCTGGGTCTTCTACTGTTTGGTGGGGGATTGTAGATTACCAAGATCACAATCTTCTTCCCATCTGCTGTCAAAGTTCCATGTATGGAGCTTGTGCTCTCACTGATTTCCCAGATCTTCAAACTTCCATTTCCGCTTTATTAGGAATGCTACTCTCCCTCCCTGTTTCTGTGTCCTCTCTTTCTTATCACCTGGTACCCCTCTGGAAAGATTGCATCTGAGATCATGTCATTTATTTTAGTTTCCACAATTGCAACTATGTCAGGATCTGCCTCACTCACTCTTTCTTTTATCTCTTCTGCTTTATTAGATACCCCATCAGCATTTGTGTACCAAACCTTGAGATTCTTCATGGAAACTCTAGTACCAGAGTTTGCCCTTTCTCTGGGGTTCTGGGAGGATCTGGGGGGTGTGAATGGGGGCTGGAGGGATCCGGGGGATGTGGGGGGTGAATGGGGGCCGGGGGAGATCCGGGGATGAAAGGGGTCGGGAGGGGTGCTTGGGGGCTAGGCATCTAGGAAGGTAGGTATTTGGAACTCAGGGATAGGTGTGGACATTGGGTCAGAAGGGGGGAAGTTGGAAGTGGAGGAAGAGGTAGGGGGTCCCCCAGTCCCCCACGAGGGGATCCATGAGCCCCCGCCCCCTCGCAAGGGTGAGGGGTCACATGGAAGGGGAGGGGATGAGGAGGGGTGTGAGCTGGGCGGGTTTTGGGGGTTGAGGGGATGAGGGCTGGGTGGATTTTGGGGGTTGAGGGGATGAGGGGGGTCCTTGGAATGTGGTATGAAGCAGATGGATTTGAATGCAGTGGGGTCAGAGGGGTCAGGGGAGTTGTTGGGGAGATAAGCAGGGGCAGGGAGGGCTGATTTGAGGAATGGGTCACCTAGGAAACAGGTGTGAACTAGTTAGCACGGGGTGGGTTAGCATTGGGGTGTGTTACTACGCCCAAATGGGAAGAGTTGTAGCATGAAGGTTTACTCGCCCTGTGGGTACTCTGTTCCTCTTTCATCATAAATTTATCAATATACACGTTGTAGTAGTTTTGGCTACCTCTGAGTAAGTGTTTGTGATGCAGTATGTAATCCACTGCCTCTTCGTTAGTGAACTGTACCAGGACAGGTCGTTTCTTGTCACAGTTGTATGGCCCAATGCGCCGGTGGACTTGCACCTCATTCCCTGCCATCTGGGCTCTGATATCACTCACGATCCCGTGTAGCTCTAAATCTTGAATTTCCATCCTTTCCTGCCTCGATGGTGCCCTGGCTTCACGCAATCCATTTTTATGATTGACCTCTTTCTCAGTGCAGGGTCATGCTGGTTCCTTCCCCCCCCCCTGCCTGAACCCCACCCCTCTCACACTCGCTACTTCATCCACCACTACTCCCCCTTCTTCTGCCAAGCTTCCCTTATTCCTTCCAAATTCATTTGAAAGCCTAGTTATTTCTCCTTGCTATTCTACCCTGCTCTTCGTGATTTCCTCTTGAATATAATCCATAAACTCTTGTTTGAGTCTTTGAACCTCGCCCTGTATCTTATTAAAGACTTAACTTTTAATCCCCTGGATTAGATCATCTATCCAAACATCCCTCTTCTCTACAAATTTCCCAATCATCTTCTCCACAAACCTATCTTCTTCCTCAATCATAATACTGTTGGACCTAGACCCCCTTCCTGACCTAGTCATTGCTATAATGCAACCTTACCCACAGGGGTTCCAAGTATCTTACCGTCCTGCTAACACAATAGGTGAGTGAATCTCCAATCGTCTCCCCACGTGATGTTGGAAGGGTTGCTGCCAGGGGTGAGGTCACGGTCAGAGGTCGGTGAGGTCTGCTCCACACTGCCACAGTACTTCAACAACTATTTTCAATTACACTACTTATACTGTTTTTTTTCTTCAATACCTTATGGCTTTAGTCAAAACCCAAGTTTTTTCATTCATTTGTACACACTTTTCCACTTCGAACTAGTTTGATTACCCCTCCCACTTCACTAGTAAACCAGGAGCTTCCAACCCCACGTCCACCCAACACGATGATCACAACACGTGTGTGTGTGTGTGTGTGTGTGTGTGTGTGTGTGTGTGTGTGTGTGTGTGTGTGTGTGTGTGTGTGTGTGTGTGTGTGTGTACTCACCTAATTGTACTCACTTAATTGTGCTTGCGAGGTTGAGCTCTGGCTCTTTGGTCCCGCCTCTACCGTCAATCAACAGGTGAACAGATACCTGAGCCTATTGGGCTCTATCATATCTACACTTGAAACTGTGTATGGAGTCAGCCTCCACCACATCACTGCCTAATGCATTCCATTTGTCAACCACTCTGACACTAAAAAAGTTCTTTCTAATATCTCTGTGGCTCATTTGGGCACTCAGTTTCCACCTGAGTCCCCTAGTGCGTGTGCCCCTTGTGTTAAATAGCCTGTCTTTATGTAGCCTATTAATTCCCTTGAGAATCTTGAATGTGGTGATCATGTCCCCCCCTAACTCTACTGTCTTCCAACGAAGTGAGGCTTAATTCCTGTAGTCTCTCCACGTAGCTCATACCTCTCAGCTCGGGTACTAGTCTGGTGGCAAACCTTTGAACCTTTTCCAGTTTGGTCTTATCCTTGACTACATATGGACTCCATGCTGGGGCTGCATACTCCAGGATTGGCCTGACATATGTGGTATACAAAGTTCTGAATTATTCCTAATGTGTGTGTGTGTGTGTGTGTGTGTGTGTGTGTGTGTGTGTGTGTGTGTGTGTGTGTGTGTGTGTGTGTGTGTGTGTGTGTGTGTAATAAAATCAGTATAAAAAGAACAAATAAAAAGAACACATAAATTAAACATTATAGTTTATCACAGTTCTGCACACTGAAGGTGAGACATAAGGTGAAACAGGAAATTTCTATCAGGCAATGAGTGATTTCTTGTAAAATTATTTTAGACACAAACTTAACAGGAAAACGCTGATAAATCCCAGTAGCGAGATGTTTGTAACAGTAACGTGATATACAACACAGTAACGTGATATATAACAAAGTAACGTGCTATATAACACAGCAACGTGATATATATCACAATAACATGATGTATATAACACAGTAACGTGATATATAACAAAGAAACGTGCTATATAACACAGCAACGTGATATATATCACAATAACATGATGTATATAACACAGTAACGTGATATATAACACAGTAACGTGATATATAACAAAGTAACGTGCTATATAACACAGCAACGTGATATATATCACAATAACATGATGTATATAACACAGTAACGTGATATATAACACAGTAACGTGATATATAACACAGTGACGTGATATATAACACAGTAACGTGATATTTATAACACAATAACGTGATATATAACACAGTAACGTGATATATAACACAGTGACGTGATATATAACACAGTAACGTGACATATAACACAGTAACGTGACATATAACACAGTAACGTGACATATAACACAGTAACGTGATATATAACACAGTAACGTGATATATTACACAGTAACGTGATACATAACACAGTGACGTGATATATAACACAGTAACGTGATATATAACACAGTAACGTGATATATAACACAGTAACGTGATATATAACACAGTAACGTGATATATAACACAATAACGTGATATATATAACACAGTAACGTGATATATATAACACAGTAACGTGATATATAACACAGTAACGTGACATATAACACAGTAACGTGACATATAACACAGTAACGTGATATATAACACAGTAACGTGATATATAACACAGTAACGTGATATATAACACAGTAACGTGATATATAACACAATAACGTGATATATATAACACAGTAACGTGATATATATAACACAGTAACGTGATATATAACACAGTAACGTGACATATAACACAGTAACGTGACATATAACACAGTAACGTGATATATAACACAGTAACGTGATATATAACACAGTAACGTGATATATAACACAATAACGTGATATATAACACAATAACGTGATATATAACACAGTAACGTGATATATAACACAATAACGTGATATATAACACAGTAACGTGATATATAACACAGTAACGTGATACAGTAACGTGATATATAACACAATAACGTGATATATAACACAGTAACGTGATATATAACACAGTAACGTGATACAGTAACGTGATATATAACACAATAACGTGATATATAACACAGTAACGTGATATATAACACAATAACGTGATATATAACACAGTAACGTGATACAGTAACGTGACATTTAACACAGTAACGTGATATAAACACAATAACGTGATATATAACACAGTAACGTGATACAGTAACGTGACATATAACACAGTAACGTGATATATAACACAATAACGTGATATATAACACAGTAACGTGATATATATAGCACAATAACGTGATATATAACACAGTAACGTGATATATAACACAGTAACGTGATATATAACACAGTAACGTGATATATAACACAATAACGTGATATATAACACAGTAACGTGATATATAACACAATAACGTGATATATAACACAGTAACGTGATATATATAGCACAATAACGTGATATATAACACAGTAACGTGATATATAACACAGTAACGTGATACAGTAACGTGACATATAACACAGTAACGTGATATATAACACAATAACGTGATATATAACACAGTAACGTGATATATATAGCACAATAACGTGATATATAACACAGTAACGTGATATATATAGCACAATAACGTGATATAACACAGTAACGTGATATATAACACAATAACGTGACACAGTAACGTGATATATAACACAATAACGTGATATATAACACAGTAACGTGATATATAACACAGTAACGTGATATATAACACAGTAACGTGATATATAACACAGTAACGTGATACAGTAACGTGATATATAACACAGTAACGTGATATATAACACAGTAACGTGATATATAACACAGTAACGTGATACAGTAACGTGATATATAACACAATAACGTGATATATAACACAGTAACGTGATACAGTAACGTGACATATAACACAGTAACGTGATATATATAACACAGTAACGTGATATATAACACAATAACGTGATATATAACACAGTAATGTGATATATATAGCACAATAACGTGATATATAACACAGTAACGTGATATATAACACAATAACGTGACACAGTAACGTGATATATAACACAGTAACGTGATATATAACACAGTAACGTGATATATAACACAGTAACGTGATATATAACACAGTAACGTGATATATAACACAGTAACGTGATATATAACACAGTAACGTGACACAGTAACGTGATATATAACACAGTAACGTGACACAGTAACGTGATATAAAACACAGTAACGTGATATATAACACAGTAACGTGATATATAACACAGTAACGTGATATATAACACAATAACGTGACACAATAACGTGATATATAACACAATAACGTGTCACAATAACGTGATATATAACACAGTAACGTGATACAGTAACGTGATATATAACACAGTAACGTGATATATAACACAGTAACGTGATATATAACACAGTAACGTGATATATAACACAATAACGTGACACAATAACGTGATATATAACACAATAACGTGATATATAACACAGTAACGTGATATATAACACAGTAACGTGATATATAACACAGTAACGTGATACAGTAACGTGATATATAACACAGTAACGTGATATATAACACAGTAACGTGATATATAACACAGTAACGTGATATATAACACAATAACGTGATATATAACACAATAACGTGATATATAACACAGTAACGTGATAT
The DNA here is from genome assembly GCF_040958095.1 of Procambarus clarkii. NCBI lineage: Eukaryota > Metazoa > Arthropoda > Malacostraca > Decapoda > Cambaridae > Procambarus > Procambarus clarkii. The sequence continues at coordinate 20,447,978 of NC_091236.1, forward strand.
ATAACACAGTAACGTGATATATAACACAGTAACGTGATACAGTAACGTGATATACAACACAGTAACGTGACACAGTAACGTGACACAGTAACGTGATATATAACACAATAACGTGACACAATAACGTGATATATAACACAATAACGTGACACAATAACGTGATATATAACACAGTAACGTGATATATAACACAGTAACGTGATATAGTAACGTGATATATAACACAGTAACGTGATACAATAACGTGATATACAACACAGTAACGTGACACAGTAACGTGACACAGTAACGTGATATATAACACAATAACGTGACACAATAACGTGATATATAACACAATAACGTGACAAAATAACGTGATATATAACACAGTAACGTGATATATAACACAGTAACGTGATACAGTAACGTGATATATAACACAGTAACGTGATACAGTAACGTGATATACAACACAGTAACGTGACACAGTAACGTGATATATAACACAATAACGTGACACAATAACGTGATATATAACACAATAACGTGACACAATAACATGATATATAACACAGTAACGTGATATATAACACAGTAACGTGATATATAACACAGTAACGTGATACAGTAACGTGATATACAACACAGTAACGTGACACAGTAACGTGATATATAACACAGTACGAAGCCGTAAACGCCAATCTCTGCTGGGTTGTAAAATACAGCGGGAAAAGATCATCTGGGGCAAATGAGGGGACCTTTGACAAGCCGCCGGCTTCCTGTCCCCATCGATGCCAGTAGTATAGTGGCCCTCAGGTAAATTCAGGAAAAAGTCGATCATGCAGTAGCGTAGTGGTTCAGAGCGTGCGTCTGGAAATACCCAGCACATAGGTTCGAACCCTCATCACGGCTCAGTAGATTTCCTAACTTTCCTAATCTACTTTCCTCAGTAGATTTTCCTTTCAGGAAAGATTTGTCTGCTAGCAACAACATTGAACAAGACCTCAACAATATGACGGAGTTGATGGTGGTGATATTGAGGCAAGAGTTGGCACTCACTGTTATGTCCGGGAGCCGGTCGGCCGAGCGGACAGCACGCTGGACTTGTGATCCTGTGGTCCCGGGTTCGATCCCAGGCGCCGGCGAGAAACAATGGGCAGAGTTTCTTTCACCCTATGCCCCTGTTACCTAGCAGTAAAATAGGTACCTGAGTGTTAGTCAGCTGTCACGGGCTGCTTCCGGGGGGTGGAGACCTAGTCGAGGACCGGGCCGCAGGGACACTAAAAGCCCCGAAATCATCTCAAGATAAGCTCTCTGTATATTATATAATTACGTTGTCTGCTTGTAGGGTGTGGAGCAGACAGTTGTGGCCAGGATGGGAAGACTACTCCGTCTGCGTGCTAGGTACTGGCGGTGCAGGTAAGGCTGCTGACCTTAACACCTGAGACCCATTACGCGTGGTCATGTGCCGCAGGTGTTGTTGGTCCGGGGACGACACCCGTCCACTCTCACCATTACTCGCCCCGACGGCCTTGAAATAATAACTTATTTGTGATAAGTGATTGCGAGGCTTTTGTTTTTGATTTTTATGAGATGTTAATAATCTTTTAAGGGGAAGGAGAATCTTTTTTCACAAGGAGACCACAGTGAAGAAATGTACTGGAGGTGTACCTCACATATCTCGGCCCACAGGAACACCACCTACGTCATCAGGGGCCACAGGAACACCACCTACGTCATCAGGGCCCCAGGAACACCACCTACGTCATCAGGGCCCCCAGGAACACCACCTACGTCATCAGGGCCCCAGCAACACCACCTACGTCATCAGGGCCCCAGGAACACCACCTACGTCATCAGGGGCCACAGGAACACCACCTACGTCATCAGGGCCCCAGCAACACCACCTACGTCATCAGGGCCCCAGGAACACCACCTACGTCATCAGGGCCCAGAGGAACACCACCTACGTCATCAGGGCCCAGAGGAACACCACCTACGTCATCAGGGCCCCAGGAACACCACCTACGTCATCAGGGCCCACAGGAACACCACCTACGTCATCAGGGCCCACAGGAACACCACCTACGTCATCAGGGCCCCACAGGAACACCTCCTACGTCATCAGGCCCCCAGGAACACCACCTACGTCATCAGGGCCCCCAGGAACACCACCTACGTCATCAGGGCCCCCAGGAACACCACCTACGTCATCAGGGCCCCAGGAACACCTCCTACGTCATCAGGGTCCCAGGAACACCACCTACGTCATCAGGGCCCCAAGGAACACCACCTACGTCATCAGGGCCCCCAGGAACACCACCTACGTCATCAGGGCCCCCGGGAACACCACCTACGTCATCAGGGCCCCCGGGAACACCACCTACGTCATCAGGGCCCCCAGGAACACCACCTACGTCATAAGGGCCCCCCAGTAACACCACCTACGTCATCAGGGCCCCCAGGAACACCACCTACGTCATCAGGGCCCACAGGAACACCACCTACGTCATCAGGGCCCACAGGAACACCACCTACGTCATCAGGGCCCCACAGGAACACCTCCTACGTCATCAGGCCCCCAGGAACACCACCTACGTCATCAGGGCCCCAGGAACACCTCCTACGTCATCAGGGTCCCAGGAACACCATCTACGTCATCAGGGCCCCCAGGAACACCACCTACGTCATCAGGGCCCCCAGGAACACCACCTACGTCATCAGGGCCCCCGGGAACACCACCTACGTCATCAGGGCCCCCGGGAACACCACCTACGTCATCAGGGCCCCCAGGAACACCACCTACGTCATAAGGGCCCCCCAGGAACACCACCTACGTCATCAGGGCCCCCAGGAACACCACCTACGTCATCAGGGCCCACAGGAACACCACCTACGTCATCAGGGCCCACAGGAACACCACCTACGTCATCAGGGCCCCCAGGAACACCACCTACGTCATCAGGGCCCCCAGGAACACCAACTACATCATCAGGGGCCACAGGAACACCTCCTACGTCATCAGGGCCCCCAGGAACACCACCTACGTCATCAGGGCCCCAGGAACACCACATACGTCATCAGGGCCCACAGGAACACCACCTACGTCATCAGGGACCCAGGAACACCACCTACGTCATCAGGGCCCACAGGAACACCACCTACGTCATCAGGGCCCACAGGAACACCACCTACGTCATCAGGGCCCACAGGAACACCACCTACGTCATCAGGGCCCCAGGAACACCACCTACATCATCAGGGGCCACAGGAACACTACCTACGTCACCAGGGCCCCCAGGAACACCACCTACGTCATCAGGACACCCCAGGAACACTAACTACGTCATCAGGGCCCCCAGGAACACCACCTACATCATCAGGGCCCCCAGGAACACCTCGTACGTCATCAGGGCCCCCAGGAACACCACCTACATCATCAGGGCCCCCAGGAACACCTCCTACGTCATCAGGGCCCCCAGGAACACCACCTACGTCATCAGGGCCCCCAGGAACACCACCTACGTCATCAGGACCCCCAGGAACACCACCTACGTCATCAGGGCCCACTGGAACACTACCTACGTCATCAGGGCCCACTGGAACACCACCTACGTCATCAGGGCCCCCAGGAACACCACTTACGTCATCAGGGCCCCCAAGAACACCACCTACGTCATCAGGGCCCCAGGAACACCACCTACGTCATCAGGGCCCATGGAACACCACCTACGTCATCAGGGCCCCCAGGAACCCCTCCTACGTCATCAGGGCCCCCAGGAACACCAACTACGTCATCAGGGCCCCAGGAACACCACCTACGTCATCAGGGCCCCCAGGAACACCACCTACGTCATCAGGGCCACAGCAACACCACCTACGTCATCAGGGCCACAGCAACACCACCTACGTCATCAGGGCCCCAGGAACAACCACCTACATCATCAGGGCCCCAGGAACACCACCTACGTCATCAGGGCCCCAGGAACACCACCTACGTCATCAGGGCCCCAGGAACACCACCTACGTCATCAGGGCCCCCAGGAACACCACCTACGTCATCAGGGCCACAGCAACACCACCTACGTCATCAGGGCCCCAGGAACAACCACCTACATCATCAGGGCCCCAGGAACACCACCTACGTCATCAGGGCCCCCAGGAACACCACCTCCGTCATCAGGGCCCCAGGAACACCACCTACGTCATCAGGGCCCCAGGAACACCACCTACGTCATCAGGGCCCACTGGAACACCACCTACGTCATCAGGGCCCCCAGGAACCCCTCCAACGTCATCAGAGCCCACTGGAACACCACCTACGTCATCAGGGCCCCAGGAACACCACCTACATCATCAGGGCCCCCAGGAACACTAACTACGTCATAAGGGCCCCCAGGAACACCACCTACGTCATCAGGACCCCCCAGGAACACCACCTACGTCATCAGGACCCCCAGGAACACTACCAACGTCATCAGGGCCCCAGGAACACCACCTACGTCATCAGGGCCCCCAGGAACACCACCTACATCATCAGGGCCCCCAGGAACACCACCTACGTCATCAGGGCCCACAGGAACACCACCTACGTCATCAGGGCCCCCAGGAACACCACCTACGTCATCAGGGCCCACAGGAACACCACCTACGTCATCAGGGCCCCAGGAACACCACCTACGTCATCAGGGCCCCCAGGAACACCACCTACATCATCAGGGCCCCCAAGAACACCACCTACGTCATCAGGGCCTACAGGAACACCACCTACGTCATCAGGGCCCCCAGGAACACCACCTACGTCATCAGGGCCCCAGGAACACCACCTACGTCATCAGGGCCCCCAGGAACACCACCTACGTCATCAGGGCCTACAGGAACACCACCTACGCCATCAGGGCCCCCAGGAACACTACCTACGTCATCAGGGCCCCCAGGAACACCACCTACGTCATCAGGGCCCCCAGGAACACCACCTACGTCATCAGGGCCCCAGGAACACCACCTACGTCGTCAGGGCCCCCAGGAACACTAACTACGTCATCAGGGCCCCAGGAACACCACCTACGTCATCAGGGCCCCAGGAACACTACCTACGTCACCAGGGCCCCAGGAACACCACCTACGTCATCAGGGCCCCCAGAAACACCACCTACGTCATCAGGGCCCCAGGAACACCACCTACGTCATCAGGGCCCCCAGGAACACCACCTACGTCATCAGGGCCCACAGGAACACCAACTACGTCATCGGGGCCCCCAGGAACACTACCTACGTCATCAGGGCCCCCAGGAACAACCCCCTACATCATCAGAGGCCCCCAGGAACACCAACTACGTCATCAGGGCCCCCAGGAACACTAACTACGTCATCAGGGCCCCCAGGAACAACCACCTACATCATCAGGGCCCCCAGGAACACCACCTACGTCATCAGGGCCCCCAGGAACACTAACTACGTCATCAGGGCCCCCAGGAACAACCACCTACGTCATCAGGGCCCCCAGGAACAACCACCTACGTCATCAGGGCCCCCAGGAACACCACCTACGTCATCAGGGCCCCAGGAACAACCACCTACGTCATCAGGGCCCCCAGGAACACCACCTACGTCATCAGGGCCCCAGCAACACCACCTACGTCATAAGGGCCCCAGGAACACCACCTACGTCATCAGGGCCCCCAGGAACACCACCTACGTCATCAGGGCCCCCAGGAACACCACCTACGTCATCAGGGCCCCAGGGAACACTACGTCATCAGGGCCCCCAGGAACACCACCTACGTCATCAGCGCCCCCAGGAACACCACCTACGTCATCAGGGCCCCAGGAACACCACCTACGTCATCAGGGCCCCCCAGGAACACCACCTACGTCATCAGGGCCCCAGGAACACCTCCTACGTCATCAGCGCCCATTGGAACACCACCTACGTCATCAGCGCCCATTGGAACACCACCTACGTCATCAGGGCCCCCAGGAACACCACCTACGTCATCAGGGCCCCTCAGGAACACCACCTACGTCATCAGGGCCCCAGGAACACCACCTACGTCATCAGGGCCCCAGGGAACACTACGTCATCAGGGCCCCCAGGAACACCACCTACGTCATCAGGGCCCCCCAGGAACACCACCTACGTCATCAGGGCCCCAGGAACACCTCCTACGTCATCAGCGCCCATTGGAACACCACCTACGTCATCAGGGCCCCAGGAATACCACCTACGTCATCAGGGCCCCCAGGAACACCACCTACGTCATCAGGGCCCACAGGAACACCACCTACGTCATCAGGGCCCACTGGAACACCACCTACGTCATCAGGGCCCCCAGGAACCCCTCCTACGTCATCAGAGCCCACTGGAACACCACCTACGTCATCAGGGCCCCAGGAACACCATCTACATCATCAGGGCCCCCAGGAACACTAACTACGTCATAAGGGCCCCCAGGAACACCACCTACGTCATCAGGGCCCCAGGAACACCACCTACGTCATCAGGGCCTACAGGAACACCACCTACGCCATCAGGGCCCCCAGGAACACTACCTACGTCATCAGGGCCCCCAGGAACACCACCTACGTCATCAGGGCCCCCAGGAACACCACCTACGTCATCAGGGCCCCAGGAACACCACCTACGTCGTCAGGGCCCCCAGGAACACTAACTACGTCCTCAGGGCCCCAGGAACACCACCTACGTCATCAGGGCCCCAGGAACACTACCTACGTCACCAGGGCCCCAGGAACACCACCTACGTCATCAGGGCCCCCAGAAACACCACCTACGTCATCAGGGCCCCAGGAACACCACCTACGTCATCAGGGCCCCCAGGAACACCACCTACGTCATCAGGGCCCACAGGAACACCAACTACGTCATCGGGGCCCCCAGGAACACTACCTACGTCATCAGGGCCCCCAGGAACAACCCCCTACATCATCAGGGGCCCCCAGGAACACCAACTACGTCATCAGGGCCCCCAGGAACACTAACTACGTCATCAGGGCCCCCAGGAACAACCACCTACATCATCAGGGCCCCCAGGAACACCACCTACGTCATCAGGGCCCCCAGGAACACTAACTACGTCATCAGGGCCCCGAGGAACAACCACCTACATCATCAGGGCCCCCTGGAACACCACCTACGTCATCAGGGCCCCCAGGAACACTAACTACGTCATCAGGGCCCCCAGGAACAACCACCTACGTCATCAGCGCCCCCAGGAACAATTACCTACGTCATCAGGGCCCCCAGGAACACCACCTACGTCATCAGGGCCCCAGGAACAACCACCTACGTCATCAGGGCCCCCAGGAACACCACCTACGTCATCAGGGCCCCAGCAACACCACCTACGTCATCAGGGCCCCAGGAACACCACCTACGTCATCAGGGCCCCCAGGAACACCACCTACGTCATCAGGGCCCCCAGGAACACCACCTACGTCATCAGGGCCCCAGGGAACACTACGTCATCAGGGCCCCCAGGAACACCACCTACGTCATCAACGCCCCCAGGAACACCACCTACGTCATCAGGGCCCCAGGAACACCACCTACGTCATCAGGGCCCCGAGGAACACCACCTACGTCATCAGCGCCCACAGGAACACCACCTACGTCATCAGGGCCCCAGGAACACCACCTACGCCATCAGGGCCCCCAGGAACACCACCTACGTCATCAGCGCCCATTGGAACTCCTCCTACGTCATCAGGGCCCCAGGAACACCACCTACGTCATCAGGGCCCCCCAGGAACACCACCTACGTCATCAGGGCCCCAGGAACACCTCCTACGTCATCAGCGCCCATTGGAACACCACCTACGTCATCAGGGCCCCCCAGGAACACCACCTACGTCATCAGGGCCCCAGGAACACCACCTACGTCATCAGCGCCCATTGGAACACCACCTACGTCATCAGCGCCCATTGGAACACCACCTACGTCATCAGGGCCCATTGGAACACCACCTGCGTCATCAGGGCCCCAGGAACACCTCCTACGTCATCAGCGCCCATTGGAACACCACCTACGTCATCAGGGCCCATTGGAACACCACCTGCGTCATCAGGGCCCATTGGAACACCACCTGCGTCATCAGGGCCCCAGGAACACCTCCTACGTCATCAGCGCCCATTGGAACACCACCTACGTCATCAGGGCCCATTGGAACACCACCTACGTCATCAGGGCCCATTGGAACACCACCTGCGTCATCAGGGCCCCAGGAACACCTCCTACGTCATCAGCGCCCATTGGAACACCACCTACGTCATCAGGGCCCCAGGAACACCTCCTACGTCATCAGCGCCCATTGGAACACCACCTACGTCATCAGGGCCCCAGGAACACCACCTACGTCATCAGCGCCCATTGGAACACCACCTACGTCATCAGGGCCCATTGGAACACCACCTGCGTCATCAGGGCCCCAGGAATACCACCTACGTCATCAGGGCCCCCAGGAACACCACCTACGTCATCAGGGCCCACAGGAACACCACCTACGTCATCAGGGCCCACTGGAACACCACCTACGTCATCAGGGCCCCCAGGAACCCCTCCTACGTCATCAGAGCCCACTGGAACACCACCTACGTCATCAGGGCCCCAGGAACACCATCTACATCATCAGGGCCCCCAGGAACACTAACTACGTCATAAGGGCCCCCAGGAACACCACCTACGTCATCAGGGCCCCAGGAACACCACCTACGTCATCAGGGCCTACAGGAACACCACCTACGCCATCAGGGCCCCCAGGAACACTACCTACGTCATCAGGGCCCCCAGGAACACCACCTACGTCATCAGGGCCCCCAGGAACACCACCTACGTCATCACGGCCCCAGGAACACCACCTACGTCGTCAGGGCCCCCAGGAACACTAACTACGTCCTCAGGGCCCCAGGAACACCACCTACGTCATCAGGGCCCCAGGAACACTACCTACGTCACCAGGGCCCCAGGAACACCACCTACGTCATCAGGGCCCCCAGAAACACCACCTACGTCATCAGGGCCCCAGGAACACCACCTACGTCATCAGGGCCCCCAGGAACACCACCTACGTCATCAGGGCCCACAGGAACACAAACTACGTCATCGGGGCCCCCAGGAACACTACCTACGTCATCAGGGCCCCCAGGAACAACCCCCTACATCATCAGGGGCCCCCAGGAACACCAACCACGTCATCAGGGCCCCCAGGAACACTAACTACGTCATCAGGGCCCCCAGGAACAACCACCTACATCATCAGGGCCCCCAGGAACACCACCTACGTCATCAGGGCCCCCAGGAACACTAACTACGTCATCAGGGCCCCCAGGAACAACCACCTACGTCATCAGGGCCCCCAGGAACAACCACCTACGTCATCAGGGCCCCCAGGAACACCACCTACGTCATCAGGGCCCCAGGAACAACCACCTACGTCATCAGGGCCCCCAGGAACACCACCTACGTCATCAGGGCCCCAGCAACACCACCTACGTCATCAGGGCCCCAGGAACACCACCTACGTCATCAGGGCCCCCAGGAACACCACCTACGTCATCAGGGCCCCCAGGAACACCACCTACGTCATCAGGGCCCCAGGGAACACTACGTCATCAGGGCCCCGAGGAACACCACCTACGTCATCAGCGCCCCCAGGAACACCACCTACGTCATCAGGGCCCCAGGAACACCACCTACGCCATCAGGGCCCATTGGAACACCACCTACGTCATCAGGGCCCCCCAGGAACACCACCTACGTCATCAGGGCCCCAGGAACACCTCCTACGTCATCAGCGCCCATTGGAACACCACCTACGTCATCAGCGCCCATTGGAACACCACCTACGTCATCAGGGCCCCAGGAACACCACCTACGTCATCAGGGCCCCAGGGAACACTACGTCATCAGGGCCCCCAGGAACACCACCTACGTCATCAGGGCCCCCCAGGAACACCACCTACGTCATCAGGGCCCCAGGAACACCTCCTACGTCATCAGCGCCCATTGGAACACCACCTACGTCATCAGGGCCCCAGGAATACCACCTACGTCATCAGGGCCCCCAGGAACACCACCTACGTCATCAGGGCCCCCAGGAACACCACCTACATCATCAGGGCCCCCAGGAACACCACCTACGTCATCAGGGCCCACAGGAACACCACCTACGTCATCAGGGCCCACTGGAACACCACCTACGTCATCAGGGCCCCCAAGAACCCCTCCTACGTCATCAGAGCCCACTGGAACACCACCTACGTCATCAGGGCCCCAGGAACACCACCTACATCATCAGGGCCCCCAGGAACACTAACTACGTCATAAGGGCCCCCAGGAACACCACCTACGTCATCAGGACCCCCCAGGAACACCACCTACGTCATCAGGACCCCCAGGAACACCACCAACGTCATCAGGGCCCCAGGAACACCACCTACGTCATCAGGGCCCCCAGGAACACCACCTACATCATCAGGGCCCCCAGGAACACCACCTACGTCATCAGGGCCCACAGGAACACCACCTACGTCATCAGGGCCCCCAGGAACACCACCTACGTCATCAGGGCCCACAGGAACACCACCTACGTCATCAGGGCCCCAGGAACACCACCTACGTCATCAGGGCCCCCAGGAACACCACCTACATCATCAGGGCCCCCAAGAACACCACCTACGTCATCAGGGCCTACAGGAACACCACCTACGTCATCAGGGCCCCCAGGAACACCACCTACGTCATCAGGGCCCCAGGAACACCACCTACGTCATCAGGGCCCCCAGGAACACCACCTACGTCATCAGGGCCTACAGGAACACCACCTACGCCATCAGGGCCCCCAGGAACACTACCTACGTCATCAGGGCCCCCAGGAACACCACCTACGTCATCAGGGCCCCCAGGAACACCACCTACGTCATCAGGGCCCCAGGAACACCACCTACGTCGTCAGGGCCCCCAGGAACACTAACTACGTCATCAGGGCCCCAGGAACACCACCTACGTCATCAGGGCCCCAGGAACACTACCTACGTCACCAGGGCCCCAGGAACACCACCTACGTCATCAGGGCCCCCAGAAACACCACCTACGTCTTCAGGGCCCCAGGAACACCACCTACGTCATCAGGGCCCCCAGGAACACCACCTACGTCATCAGGGCCCACAGGAACACCAACTACGTCATCGGGGCCCCCAGGAACACTACCTACGTCATCAGGGCCCCCAGGAACAACCCCCTACATCATCAGGGGCCCCCAGGAACACCAACCACGTCATCAGGGCCCCCAGGAACACTAACTACGTCATCAGGGCCCCCAGGAACAACCACCTACATCATCAGGGCCCCCAGGAACACCACCTACGTCATCAGGGCCCCCAGGAACACTAACTACGTCATCAGGGCCCCCAGGAACAACCACCTACGTCATCAGGGCCCCCAGGAACAACCACCTACGTCATCAGGGCCCCCAGGAACACCACCTACGTCATCAGGGCCCCAGGAACAACCACCTACGTCATCAGGGCCCCCAGGAACACCACCTACGTCATCAGGGCCCCAGCAACACCACCTACGTCATCAGGGCCCCAGGAACACCACCTACGTCATCAGGGCCCCCAGGAACACCACCTACGTCATCAGGGCCCCCAGGAACACCACCTACGTCATCAGGGCCCCAGGGAACACTACGTCATCAGGGCCCCGAGGAACACCACCTACGTCATCAGCGCCCCCAGGAACACCACCTACGTCATCAGGGCCCCAGGAACACCACCTACGCTATCAGGGCCCCCAGGAACACTACCTACGTCATCAGGGCCCCCAGGAACACCACCTACGTCATCAGGGCCCCAGGAACACCACCTACGTCATCAGCGCCCATTGGAACTCCTCCTACGTCATCAGGGCCCCAGGAACACCACCTACGTCATCAGGGCCCCCCAGGAACACCACCTACGTCATCAGGGCCCCAGGAACACCTCCTACGTCATCAGCGCCCATTGGAACACCACCTACGTCATCAGCGCCCATTGGAACACCACCTACGTCATCAGGGCCCCAGGAACACCACCTACGTCATCAGGGCCCCAGGGAACACTACGTCATCAGGGCCCCCAGGAACACCACCTACGTCATCAGGGCCCCCCAGGAACACCACCTACGACATCAGGGCCCCAGGAACACCTCCTACGTCATCAGCGCCCATTGGAACACCACCTACGTCATCAGCGCCCATTGGAACACCACCTACGTCATCAGGGCCCCAGGAACACCACCTACGTCATCAGGGCCCCAGGGAACACTACGTCATCAGGGCCCCCAGAAACACCACCTACGTCATCAGGGCCCCCCAGGAACACCACCTACGTCATCAGGGCCCCAGGAACACCTCCTTCGTCATCAGCGCCCATTGGAACACCACCTACGTCATCAGGGCCCCAGGAATACCACCTACGTCATCAGGGCCCCCAGGAACACCACCTACGTCATCAGGGCCCCCAGGAACACCACCTACATCATCAGGGCCCCCAGGAACACCACCTACGTCATCAGGGCCCACAGGAACACCACCTACGTCATCAGGGCCCACTGGAACACCACCTACGTCATCAGGGCCCCCAGGAACCCCTCCTACGTCATCAGAGCCCACTGGAACACCACCTACGTCATCAGGGCCCCAGGAACACCACCTACATCATCAGGGCCCCCAGGAACACTAACTACGTCATAAGGGCCCCCAGGAACACCACCTACGTCATCAGGACCCCCCAGGAACACCACCTACGTCATCAGGACCCCCAGGAACACCACCAACGTCATCAGGGCCCCAGGAACACCACCTACGTCATCAGGGCCCCCAGGAACACCACCTACATCATCAGGGCCCCCAGGAACACCACCTACGTCATCAGGGCCCACAGGAACACCACCTACGTCATCAGGGCCCCCAGGAACACCACCTACGTCATCAGGGCCCACAGGAACACCACCTACGTCATCAGGGCCCCAGGAACACCACCTACGTCATCAGGGCCCCCAGGAACACCACCTACATCATCAGGGCCCCCAAGAACACCACCTACGTCATCAGGGCCTACAGGAACACCACCTACGTCATCAGTTCCCCCAGGAACACCACCTACGTCATCAGGGCCCCAGGAACACCACCTACGTCATCAGGGCCCCCAGGAACACCACCTACGTCATCAGGGCCTACAGGAACACCACCTACGCCATCAGGGCCCCCAGGAACACTACCTACGTCATCAGGGCCCCCAGGAACACCACCTACGTCATCAGGGCCCCCAGGAACACCACCTACGTCATCAGGGCCCCAGGAACACCACCTACGTCGTCAGGGCCCCCAGGAACACTAACTACGTCATCAGGGCCCCAGGAACACCACCTACGTCATCAGGGCCCCAGGAACACTACCTACGTCACCAGGGCCCCAGGAACACCACCTACGTCATCAGGGCCCCCAGAAACACCACCTACGTCATCAGGGCCCCCAGGAACACCACCTACGTCATCAGGGCCCCCAGGAACACCACCTACGTCATCAGGGCCCCAGGAACACCACCTACGTCATCAGGGCCCCAGGAACACCACCTACGTCATCAGGGCCCCCAGGAACACCACCTACGTCATCAGGGCCTACAGGAACACCACCTACGCCATCAGGGCCCCCAGGAACACTACCTACGTCATCAGGGCCCCCAGGAACACCACCTACGTCATCAGGGCCCCCAGGAACACCACCTACGTCATCAGGGCCCCAGGAACACCACCTACGTCGTCAGGGCCCCCAGGAACACTAACTACGTCATCAGGGCCCCAGGAACACCACCTACGTCATCAGGGCCCCAGGAACACTACCTACGTCACCAGGGCCCCAGGAACACCACCTACGTCATCAGGGCCCCCAGAAACACCACCTACGTCATCAGGGCCCCAGGAACACCACCTACGTCATCAGGGCCCCCAGGAACACCACCTACGTCATCAGGGCCCACAGGAACACCAACTACGTCATCAGGGCCCCCAGGAACACTACCTACGTCATCAGGGCCCCCAGGAACAACCCCCTACATCATCAGGGGCCCCCAGGAACACCAACTACGTCATCAGGGCCCCCAGGAACACTAACTACGTCATCAGGGCCCCCAGGAACAACCACCTACATCATCAGGGCCCCCAGGAACACCACCTACGTCATCAGGGCCCCCAGGAACACTAACTACGTCATCAAGGCCCCCAGGAACAACCACCTACGTCATCAGGGCCCCCAGGAACAACCACCTACGTCATCAGGGCCCCCAGGAACACCACCTACGTCATCAGGGCCGCAGGAACAACCACCTACGTCATCAGGGCCCCCAGGAACACCACCTACGTCATCAGGGCCCCAGCAACTCCACCTACGTCATCAGGGCCCCAGGAACACCACCTACGTCATCAGGGCCCCCAGGAACACCACCTACGTCATCAGGGCCCCCAGGAACACCACCTACGTCATCAGGGCCCCAGGGAACACTACGTCATCAGGGCCCCAGGGAACACTACGTCATCAGGGCCCCCAGGAACACCACCTACGTCATCAGCGCCCCCAGGAACACCACCTACGTCATCAGGGCCCCAGGAACACCACCTACGTCATCAGGGCCCCCCAGGAACACCACCTACGTCATCAGGGCCCCCAGGAACACTACCTACGTCATCAGGGCCCCCAGGAACACCACCTACGTCATCAGGGCCCCAGGAACACCACCTACGTCATCAGCGCCCATTGGAACTCCTCTTACGTCATCAGGGCCCCAGGAACACCACCTACGTCATCAGGGCCCCCCAGGAACACCACCTACGTCATCAGGGCCCCAGGAACACCTCCTACGTCATCAGCGCCCATTGGAACACCACCTACGTCATCAGGGCCCCAGGAACACCACCTACGTCATCAGGGCCCCAGGGAACACTACGTCATCAGGGCCCCCAGGAACACCACCTACGTCATCAGGGCCCCCCAGGAACACCACCTACGTCATCAGGGCCCCAGGAACACCTCCTACGTCATCAGCGCCAATTGGAACACCACCTACGTCATCAGGGCCCCAGGAACACTACCTACGTCATCAGGGCCCCCAGGAACACCACCTACGTCATCAGGGCCCCCAGGAACACCACCTACGTCATCAGGGCCCACAGGAACACCACTTACGTCATCAGGGCCCCCAGGAACACCACCTACGTCATCAGGGCCCACAGGAACACCACCTACGTCATCAGGGCCCACAGGAACACTACCTACGTCATCAGGGCCCCAGGAACACCACCTACGTCATCAGGGCCCCAGGAACACCACCTACGTCATCAGGGCCCACAGGAACACCACCTACGTCATCAGGGCCCCAGGAACACCACCTACGTCATCAGGGCCCCAGGAACACCTCCTACGTCATCAGGGCCCACAGGAACACCACCTACGTCATCAGGGCCCCCAGGAACACCACCTAAGTCATCAGGGCCCCAGCAACACCACCTACGTCATCAGGGCCCCCAGGAACACCACCTACGTCATCAGGGCCCATTGGAACACCACCTACGTCATCAGGGCCCCAGGAACACCACTTACGTCATCAGGGCCCCAGGAACACCACCTACGTCATCAGGGCCCCAGGGAACACTACGTCATCAGGGCCCCCAGGAACACCACCTACATCATCAGGGCCCCCAGCAACACCACCTACGTCATGAGGGCCCCAGGAACACCACCTACGTCATCAGGGCCCCAGGAACACCACCTACGTCATCATGGCCCCAGGAACGCCACCTACGTCATCAGGGCCCCCAGGAACACCACCTACGTCATCAGGGCCCACTGGAACACCACCTACGTCATCAGGGCCCCCAGGAACTCCTCCTACTTCATCAGGGCCCACTGGAACACCACCTACGTCATCGGGGCCCCCAGGAACACCTCCTACTTCATCAGGGCCCACTGGAACACCACCTACATCATCAGGGTCCCCAGGAACACCACCTACATCATCAGGGCCCCCAGGAACACTTCCTACGTCATCAGGGCCCACTGGAACATCACCTACGTCATCAGGGCCCCCAGGAACACAACATACGTCATCAGGGCCCACAACATACGTCATCAGGGCCCACTGGAACACCACCTACATCATCAGGGCCCCCAGGAACACCTCCTACTTCATCAGGGCCCACTGGAACACCACCTACATCATCAGGGCCCCCAGGAACACCACCTACATCATCAGGGCCCACAGGAACACCACCTACGTCATCAGGGCCCCAGGAACACCACCTACGTCATCAGGGCCCCAGGAACACCACCTACGTCATCAGGGCCCCAGGAACACCACCTACGTCATCAGGGCACCGAGGAACACCACCTACGTCATCAGGGCCCACTGGAACACCACATACATCATCAGGGTCCACTGGAACACCACCTACATCATCCGGGCCCCCAGGAACACTACCTACGTCATCAGGGCCCCCAGGAACACCACCTACGTCATCAGGGCCCACTGGAACACCACCTACATCATCAGGGCCCACTGGAACACCACCTACGTCATCAGGGCCCCCAGGAACACCACCTACGTCATCAGGGCCCACTGGAACACCACCTACATCATCAGGGCCCCCAGGAACACCACCTACAACATCAGGGCCCCCAGGAACACTAACTACGTCATCAGGGCCCACTGGAACACCACCTACGTCATCAGGGCCCACTGGAACACCACCTACGTCATCAGGGCCCACTGGAACACCACCTACGTCATCAGGGCCCCCAGGAACACCACCTACGTCATCAGGGCCCACAGGAACACCACCTACATCATCAAGACCCCCAGGAACAACCACCTACATCATCAGGGGCCCCCAGGAACACCAACTACGTCATCGGGGCCCCCAGGAACACTAACTACGTCATCAGGGCCCCCAGGAACAACCACCTACATCATCAGGGCCCCCAGGAACACTAACTACGTCATCAGGGCCCACTGGAACACCACCTACGTCATCAGGGCCCACTGAAACACCACCTACGTCATCAGGGCCCCCATGAACACCAACTACGTCATCAGGGCCCCCTGGAACACTAACTACGTCATCAGGGCCCCCAGGAACAACCACCTACATCATCAGGGGCCCCCAGGAACACCAACTACGTCATCGGGGCCCCCAGGAACACTAACTACGTCATCAGGGCGCCCAGGATCAACCACCTACATCATCAGGGGCCCCCGGGATCACCAACTACGTCATCGAGGCCCCCAGGAACACTACCTACGTCATCAGGCCCCCCAGGAACAACACCTACGTCATCAGGGCCCCCAGAAACAACCACCTACATCATCAGGGCCACAGGAACTCCACCTACGTCATCAGGGCCCCCAGGAACACCACCTACATCATCAGGGCCCCCCAGGAACACCACCTACGTCATCAGGGCCCACTGGAACACCACCTACATCATCAGGGCCCCCCAGGAACACCACCTACGTCATCAGGGCCCACTGGAACACCACCTACGTCATCAGGGCCCCCAGGAACACCACCTACGTCATCAGGGCCCCCAGGAACACTAACTACGTCATCAGGACCCCAGGAACACCACCTACGTCATAAGGGCCCACTGGAACACCACCTACATCATCAGGGCCCCCAGGAACACCACCTACGTCATCAGGGCCCCCCAGGAACACCACCTACGTCATCAGGGCCCCCAGGAACACCACCTACATCATCAGGGCCCCCAGGAACACCACCTACGTCATCAGGGCCCCCAGGAACACCACCTACGTTATCAGGGCCCCCAGAAACACCACCTATGTCATCAGGGCCCCCAGGAACACTAACTACGTCATCAGGGCCCCAGGAACACCACCTACGTCATCAGGGCCCCAGGAACACCACCTACGTCATTAGGGTCCACTGGAACACCACCTACTTCATCAGGGCCCCCAGGAACACCTCCTACGTCATCAGAGCCCACTGGAACACCACCTACATCATCAGGGCCCCCAGGAACACCACCTACATCATCAGGGCCCCCAGGAACACTAACTACGTCATCAGGGCCCACTGGAACACCGCCTACGTCATCAGGGCCCCCAGGAACACAACCTACGTCATCAGGGCCCCAGGAACACCACCTACGTCATCAGGGCCCTCTGGAACACCACCTACATCATCAGGGCCCCAGGAACACCACCTACGTCATCAGGGCCCACTGGAACACCACCTACATCATCAGGGCCCCCAGGAACACCACCTACGTCATCAGGGCCCACAGGAACACCACTTACGTCATCAGGGCCCCCAGGAACACCACCTACGTCATCAGGGCCACAGGAACACCACCTACGTTATCAGGGCCCACAGGAACACCACCTACGTCATCAGGGCCCACAGGAACACCACCTACGTCATCAGGGCCCCCAGCAACACCACCTACGTCATCAGGGCCCACAGGAACACCACCTACGTCATCAGGGCCCCACAGGAACACCTTTTACGTCATCAGGGCCCCCAGGAACACCACCTACGTCATCAGGGCCCACAGGAACACCAACTACGTCATCAGGGCCCACAGGAACACCAACTACGTCATCAGGGCACCCAGGAACACCTCCTACGTCATCAGGGCCCCCAGGAACACCACCTACGTCATCAGGGCCCACAGGAACACCACCTACGTCATCAGGATCCCCAGGAACACTACCTACGTCATCAGGGCCACAGGAACACCACCTACATCATCAGGGCCCTAGGAACACCTCCTACGTCATCAGGGCCCACAGGAACACCTCAAACGTCATCAGGGCCCCCAGGAACACCACCTACGTCATCAGGGCCACAGGAACACCACCTACATCATCATGGCCCCCAGGAACACCTCCTACGTCATCCGGGCCCCCAGGAACACCTCCTAGGTCATCAGGGCCCCCATGAACACCACCTACATCATCAGGGCCCCAGGAACACCACCTACGTCATCAGGGCCTACAGGAACACCACCTACGTCATCAGGACCCCCCAGGAACACTAACTACGTCATCAGGGCCCCCAGGAACACCACCTATGTCATCAGGGCCCCCAGGAACACCACCTACGTCATCAGGGCCCACAGGAACACCACCCACGTCATCAGGACCCCCCCAGGAACACCTCCTACGTCATCCGGGCCCCCAGGAACACCTCCTAGGTCATCAGGGCCCCCATGAACACCACCTCTATCATCAGGGCCCCAGGAACACCACCTACGTCATCAGGGCCTTCAGGAACACCACCTACGTCATCAGGACCCCCCAGGAACACTAACTACGTCATCAGGGCCCCCAGGAACACCACCTATGTCATCAGGGCCCCCAGGAACACCACCTACGTCATCAGGGCCACCAGGAACACCACCTACGTCATCAGGGGCCCCAAGAACACCACCTACGTCATCAGGACCCCCCAGGAACACCACCTACGTCATCAGGGCCCCAGGAACACCACCTATGTCATCAGGGCCCCCAGGAACACCACCTACGTCATCAGGGCCCCCAGGAACACTAACTCCGTCATCAGGGCCCCCAGGAACACCACCTACGTCATCAGGGGCCCCAGGAACACTAAGTACGTCATCAGGGCCCCCAGGAACACCACCTACGTCATCAGGGGCCCCCAGGAACACTAACTACGTCATCAGGGCCCCCAGGAACACCACCTACGTCATCAGGGGCCCCCCAGGAACACTAACTACGTCATCAGGGCCCCCAGGAACAACCACCTACATCATCAGGGGCCCCCAGGAACACCAACTACGTCATCAGGGCCCCCAGGAACACTAACTACGTCATCAGGGCCCCCAGGAACAACCACCAACGTCATCAGGGCCCCCAGGAACACCAACTACGTCATCAGGGCCCCCAGGAACACTAACTACGTCATCAGGGCCCACAGGAACACCACCTACGTCATCAGGGCCCCCAGGAACAACCACCTACATCATCAGGGCCCCCAGGAACACCACCTACGTCATCAGCGCCTCCAGGAACACCACCTACGTCATCAGGGCCACAGGAACACCACCTACATCATCAGGGCCCCCAAGAACACCACCTACGTCATCAGGGCCCCAGGAACACCACCTACGTCATCAGGGCCCACTGGAACACCACCTACGTCATCAGGGCCCCCAGGAACACCACCTACGTCATCAGGGCCCACAGGAACACCACCTACGTCATCAGGGCCCCCAGGAACACCACCTACGTCATCAGGGCCCACAGGAACACCACCTACGTCATCTGGGCCCCCAGGAACACCACCTACGTCATCAGGGCCCACAGGAACACCACCTACGTCATCAGGGCCCACAGGAACACCACCTACGTCATCAGGGCCCACAGGAACACCACCTACGTCATCAGGGCCCCCAGGAACACCAACTACGTCATCAGGGCCCCCAGGAACACTAACTACGTCATCAGGGCCCCCAGGAACACCACCTACGTCATCAGGGCCCCCAGGAAGACGCAGCAAGAGTTTATCGATGCCCAACTGCAGCTGCCCTGGCGAGTCTCGTTATTTAAATGGCCGACTAGCACATGAAACAACGAGCCTAAAGAATGTCCAACTCTACCATTATCTAAACCTTTATATATTGTTAAGTAATTTGAAATCTAAAATAAAAAAAGTTACAAATAATTTTATTAAATATTTATTTGTAATTACAATAACTTGGTAATATATTTTTGCATTAGCAAAATATATTTTAAATTCGTATCTGGTGGAACTCATTTAAATTCTTCACAAATATTAACCTGATTTTACCTGATGGCCATTAACACTAGTGGCCTTGACGAGGACTTGGAGCCAGCGGCTTGTCGAAGGCACCCCATTTGCCTATATGATTTTTTCCAGGTATATTTTGAAATTCAGCCCAGTTTTGCCAGTTAATACGGCTTCGGCAGGTAGGTAGTTCCGTGGGTAGGGTTTTAATTGATATACATTAAGAAGGTACAGTGCGTTTATGAGAGTATACATAGTGCAACGGTTCAATTGTTACATAAAGTATGATGACAATAAACACAGACACTAAGAGAATATAAATATATATATATATATATATATATATATATATATATATATATATATATATATATATATATATATATATATATATATATATATATATATATATATATTTTTAAAAGTTTGTGAGGGTACCACCTCTGGTGCCAATGTGGGGACCCATAGCCTCGGAGAAGAAAATAAAAAGTATTCAGAGGAGACCTTGTGGTCTCTCACTGAACACTAATATTATCTTCTCCTACCACCCCCATTCTTTTGTATGTACACATATATATTTACTTTATTTGAACTTTGTTACAAAAAAGGAGTTACATATGGGTTACAAAGATAGTTGTCATAGGTTGTCGAGTTCCTCCAGCTCCTCAGATGGCGGGCAGGAACCCTGGATGCAGTGCGCATTTCCCCTCTGTATCGCCACACTGAGGCGCTGGAAAAGAAAGCTTGCAGCTCTCGGGTCCCTTGTTGTTTCAATGAGCCTAGAACCCAGTTCCTTCAAAAAACTGGTAGCACTTTTACCCCAGGCGCCGAGCGTCTCAGAAGCAATGGGGACAAAATTGTAGTGGTGATCCAGTTCTCTATACTTACGGGATTTGGCTGCTTCCCTGTGGGTGGCAGCGCCACCTGGTTGTGCAACACTGAGGTTAATGTAGGTGTTAGCCAGGGTTGATACGCACGTGTAGTCCCATACCAACTGCTTGCCATTCTTCCAGGGGTTCACTGTGATACCATCCGGGCGACCAATAAGAGCATCAGAGTTACGGGGCGTTAGGTAACGGGGCTCTCTTTCAGCTGGGCATCCAGCTGTAGTGAGGCTCCTCTTGATGATGTCGTTAACTTCACTGTGCCTCGAGTGCCATCCCCCTGTGCTTTGGCAGAGTAGGCCATGGTGACCGTACCTGTCAGCCACCACCTCGCCGCAAATACACCTATATCTGGTGTGGATTGGGGCAGCAAGGCGGAGGGCCACAGCAATTCGGAGGGCGTGTGGTGTGAGACGCGTGCCAGTTGCCGACATTGGGGTTGCTAACAGGAAATCCCCTGCATGTGGTGCTGCTACTGCTGTGAGGCGAGCAATGTCGTGTTGTGTTGTTGCAGCACCCAGGCACTCTGCAGCAACTTGGTCTACAATGGGACCATCCCAGCTGGATTGCTTGTGGGATTTTGGGGATGGTGGTTGAGGTGATTGGCCTGCACGAGAGGCCCACTCTGTGGCACAGCGTGTAAAATTGGGATCATGTACACCTGCCAGCTGATGTAAGTGGGCAGGTAGAATTTCCTTCACAAGGTCGTCGGATGCTGATAAGGAGGACAGGAAGGCTGGAACAGCGATTTGCGTTGCTGTTCGAACTCCGAGGCCCCCAAGTCTTACGGGAAGAGAGGCTTGTTTCCACTGTAGGTCATCGAGAGAGAGGTTAAGGGCTTTTTCTAGCATTGATTTCAGTAACCGGTCATACTCACTTAGTTTTTGGCTACTGTAAGATGGTGAACACCTCAGAAAGTAGGCTAGCCTGGGGAGGGACAGACATCTGGTGATGAGGTAGAGTGCATCATGAGCATCAATATCCTCAATCCTCCCATCCATCCTCTTAAGGTCGGCGATTTTCTTATCAAGGACCTCATCGATGGCTTTCAACCCCAGGGGAGCTCCTAGGAGTGTGCTGTCTTCAGGTTTAGTTTTATGGATATTTGGCAGAAGACCCTCTATTCTCTCTACGATGCCCTGGTTGGAACATATTATTTCACATTTAGAAGGGTTCAGGGTGAGGCCTAAAACTGCACCTTGCTCCTGGATTTTTCTGATGTCCTCCAGGAGGGAGTCTTGGGAACCAGCTAGGGTACCATCATCCAAGAACCAGATGTTAAGCTCGCTGGACAGGACTTCTGTGACTTGTTTGATGACTAAGCAGAAAAGGAGAGGAGCGAGGGGGTCACCCTGTTGGACGCCTTCTCGCGAGTCAATTTCATGTTCGCCAAAAAGTAGCTTAAGATCCATACTGTAGCATGAATGTACAAAAGGGTAGAGGGAAGGGAAATGACTATGAACCGCACGGAGTACAGCATCCCTCCGCACCAAATTGAAGGCATTTTTTAAATCTAGCTTGATAAGGGCCTTTTCGTCTGTGATGTTGGCGATGAAGGCTCGAGCTGCATGGGCTGCCGCCTCACACCCTTGTGGAATGCCAAACCCGAGCTGTTTTGGCTTCAGCATGTTGGCCGCTGCATCACTAACTGTTCTTGCAGCTGCCTTTGCGACGAGACGCCGGAGAGAATTGCCCACAGCTATTGGCCTGATCCCTCCATCCTTTTTCTTTAGAGCACAGAGAGATGCTCCAAAAAAGATAGGTCTTATGGACGCTGGTATGTTGCCAGCTAGACATGTGTTGGTGAATCTGGTTAGTTCCACCAAGAGGTTCTTTGCAATGTCACCCAGTGCAGGGTTGAGCATTTGCTTGAGGTGGTTGGGTTTTAGTCCTGTGAACCCACCTGCTGATCCTGTAGGGAAGGACATGGCTGCTTTATGGACCACAGATTCAGCCACCCAGAGAGGTTCTGCTCCGGTAGCCCCCACTTGTACAATGTCGTCCTCACGCGGAGCCCTGGGTGGGTGTTTCTCCCTTAGGGCTTGAGCTGTTGCGGCATCTCTGTCGGCAATTGAGTCCTCACTGATGATGACTCTTATTGCGCCAATAGTGTTTCCTTCTTCAATTTTCTTGGTGACTGATGTTCTGATTTTTGATGTCTCGGATATGCCACTGTTGCTCTTCCTGCCGTGGGTGTTTCTCGCGCGAGTGGGAAGGCGCACCTGGTTGTCCTCCCTGGGAAAATCATTTATAGCTTTGATGACTGAGGCAGCTAAGGTTTTGTCTCTCCTTGCAGGGGTGGCTAGACATATGTTGCCAAACATTAGGAGGTTGTGCCATGCTTGGGTCGTTCCAGGAGAGTCGTTGACCTTTCTCAGGAGGGCAGATAATTTGGCTGCTGCATGGGGGCGGGCTGCTTTAGGGATGTGTTGCAAGGTTCTGGCCGATGTTGCTTTGATAGCTTCTAATAAATTTTCTGTGGGAATGAAGGTCTGGGAGGTGTTTTGCCTTACGGGCGGTGTGGGCTGTTGATTGGTGTTCTCCCTGGGAGGGCGCCCAGAACCCAAACACCTGGCTCCGTCGTGGTAATGAATGCGCACATTATCGTCACTCAACCGGATATAGCATACCCGGTCACACGTCTGACATCTACCTTGTCTACCCCTGTTTGATGGCTCATCTTGGCTTGGAGAAGCCTGGCTATCTGTTGGGAGCTGCGACATGGGCGGGCGCTGGGCTGGCGCTGGGCGGGCGCTGGGCTGGCGCTGGGCGGGCGCTGGGCGGGCGCTGGGCGGGAAGGTGGACGGCGGGTGGAGACTGGAGGATGGGCGGCGGTTGGAGGCTTGGGGGGTGATCAGCTGGCCGTGGCACTTACTACTCAGGTGAGTGGTAATACATATACCACCTCTATACAAAGTGTGGGTATACACCCACTACACAATATGTGGGTATACATTGGGTGGGTGGGTGGCGTAGACACACATGGGAGCCTCCCGGCTTCTATGGGCGGGTGGCAAGGTGGCCTCGTGGGTGGGGAGGCGACGTGGTGGGGTGGGGTAGGAGGGGGAAGAGCAGGTACTTCCCGGCCTGGGCGCTGGGTGGGGGCGGGGGTCAGGGCGACACTAACACTGGTATAATTCCCCGTATATCACTGCACAATAATGAATGAATCACACACTTGTAATCTGACTCACTGCACGTGTGATGTACTCACAATATGATAGATATGTTGCGCCAATTATCGCTGACAACGTAACTTGTTCAGCAAAACTTTCAAAAAAGAAAAACACAAAACACTGTTTGGCACACGCGTAACCCCCACCTCTCTCTCCTGACCACACAACACCCCTCACTCACCCCCACCTCCCCTCACTATGGGAGGCCTGCAGGGTCCATCCTGGCCCCTCACTCCAGCCTCCATCACTCCACACTGCCAACCCACCTGTTTTGATAAGTTTTCACATAGATGGTACACCGT
Source organism: Procambarus clarkii (assembly GCF_040958095.1). Lineage (NCBI taxonomy): Eukaryota > Metazoa > Arthropoda > Malacostraca > Decapoda > Cambaridae > Procambarus > Procambarus clarkii. Next base: position 20,473,162 of record NC_091236.1, read on the forward strand.
AGGCACTTCCGGCCACTCCCACGTCTGCTTGGTGTATTCACGGTGAATATGGTTGAGTCTTGGTACGGTGAGGCCAAGATGTCTCAGGGTAATGGCTGAGAAGGCAGCAGCTCCTCCGCCACACGTCCGTCCCCTAGGCCTATATATATATATATATATATAAATATATATATATATATATATATATATATATATATATATATATATGAAGAGACAACCAACACAACACCTATACCCCCTATTAGACTATTTTACAGGAACTTCTTTTCAACAGCTCATAAAATGGAGGAAAGGGTCCTGAAAGATATTGCTAATAGAAACGTTATCCCTACAGACAAAAATCAGAGGATACAACTGACTATTTACTATAAAACCAGAAAAACGGCCAGCCTACTCATGAGAAACTCTCCAGACACAAAGCAGAATGCTTTAAAAGAGACCAACGTCGTCTATGCCTTCAAATGCCCTCTTGGGGACTGTAAGCTCCAAAAAAAACAGTATATAGGCAAGACAACAACATCTCATATATTTAATAATAATATTTAATAATATTTAGTCATATTTAATAATAATATATATATATATATATGGACGAATGTAGTACACAGAAGTTTGCAAGTGTAAGTAGGAAAAAGGTTTGAGTTCCATAATGAGAGCTTTGCTTCTCTCATTAGGCTAATGACTTTCAAGTGAGTATATTATTGGAATAATTTACTCGCTACAATAACATTGATGTTTTTACATTCATGTAAAAATAGTACGCATATCGTTTCAGGCAATTAAGTCCTTATCTGACAGATAATTTTAAGTAGGTAATTTCTAGCAAAAATTTAACAAATGGTTTAAGGTATATTGTAAGAAAATTTGACAAAGATTAGTAGGTAAATTAAAGTAAAATTTGAAGGTTATCAACAGGTACACTGTAGTATAATTTGAGGATTATCTAAAGGTATAATGCAGTAAAATATGCGTAACCCCTAATTCTTCGTCTTTCTAGAGAATGCAATTTATACAAGCTAGTTGAGTAGAAATGTTGCCAATCTCATTAAACTAAATATTCCTATTGTATGCAACGTACTAGCCGATGAAATTTATTTATTTATTTATTTATTTATGCATATACAAGAATGTACATAAGGAGTGTGAGGATACAAATATGGTAATTACAGTCTTGTAAAGCCACTAGTACGCACAGCGTTTCGGGCAGGTCCTTAATCTAAGAAAATTTTAAGGAGGTAAATACTTGCAAAATTTATAGACAAAAAAATGATAACAGTTACATGAAATGAAAAAAAAGAAGATGAGAGAAAATTGTAGGTACAGTATATTAAAGCACATAGGTAGCTAAGATTGATTGCAATGACAGCTTGAATGGTAGTTGACAAAAATTGGTAGTCACACTACAGCATATGGCTAGCACATAAAAGAAGACAGCAATGAACACAATGATAAGGTTGTTTGATATTACATAAAAATTAGGAGATTGGGTAACACTAGGTACAGAGCAAATTTATTTCCATTATATCTGTACCCTGTATTTCCATTATATCTGTACATATGTGGTATATTCCCAGTTATATTTTTTTCAAGGACCAAACTCTTCCTCACGTACCAATTTACGTCTCACAGTAGCCGTCCATCGCCGTAGACAGTAGAATAGTCGTGATTGGTTCAATTATAATGAAAATTGTAGGTTTCAGGCCCCACATTGGTTGTGAAATTTACCTACTATAGTCCATGCTCTTAGAATATTACAGATCAGCTACATCCTATTGAAGGCTCGTAGTTTTGTTTTGAGAAATATTAGTGGTTCTTAGTAAATTATAATAAGCACAATAAATTATTACATATAATAAGAGTGCTTCACCAATCAACATTATATACACTAGTCTGTGCTTTAAAAATCTTTAAAGAATGTATAGTACGAACGTTAACAAAAAACGAAGTTACGTTGGAATGTCTATGGGGTAAACTACTGCAAACAGGATGGAATAGTGTCTACTACCTTCTATAGGATGGGAATAGGGTCCACTACCACCTGTTAGGTCGGTAAGGGGTCCATACCACTTGTAACATGGGTCTGGGCCCATCAACTGCCAATAGAATGGGTATGGGGGACGAATATCATCCACAGGATGGGTATGGGGTCCATTTACGCTTATTGGATGGGTATTTATTTATTTATTTATTTATTTATTTATTTATTTATTTATTTATTTATTTATTTATTTATTTATTTATATACAAGAAGGTACATTGGGTTTGTGAGAATACATTGGATAGTGCAGTATTTACATTCTTATAAAGCCACTAGTACGCACAGCGTTTCGGGCAGGTCCTTAATCTAGCAGATAATTTTAAGTAGGTCCTCTTAGGTCCTCAGATAATTTTAAGTAGGTAGGTTTAATATGGTCCTCTACCACCCACAGGATGAGTATGGCGTCCACTACCGCCTGCAGGATGAGTATGTGGTCCAGTACTGCGCACAGGATGGGTTTGGAGACCAATGCATCTACAGGATGAGTATGGGGTCAGCTACTGCCCACTGGATGGGTATATCAAATCAAATCAAATCAAATATTTATTCAGGTAAAGTACATGCATACAAGGTGAGATACAAAACGTTGATGGATTTATAGATAGAGCTGGTACATACAATGCCTAAAGCCACTATTACACAAAGCGTTTCGAGCATGAAAAAACACTAAGACTAAAACTTAATACTAATTGAGATTAAAGTATAAATTGTGTCGAGAAAATAAAAAAATAAAAAAGGGGGGAACATGGCAGAAAAAATACAATTTGATCAACAGACAGCAGTGTTTAAAATAGAACACAAGGGTTGACATTATGGGGGTGAGGTAGGTTACAGGGAGTTAACTAGGTAGTACTTAGTTTTTATCTTAAACTGGTTGAGAGAGGTACAGTCTTTAACATAATTGGGAAGAACATTCCACATTCTGGGTCCCTTGATTTGTAAAGCATTTCTAGTTTGATTAAGTCGTACTCTTATCAAATATCAAATAGGTATTTGTATTTACAATCTTGTAAAGCCACTAGTACGCGCAGCATTAAGAGCAGGTCCTTAATCTAACAGATAATTTTAAGTAGGTAAATTCTAGCAGAATTAATAAAATGATAACAGATACATTGCAAGAAAAAAATGAAATGAGAGAGATTAGTAAGTATATTAAAGCAAGTTGGTATATTAAAGCTCTGATTGATTACATTGACAGCATGATTGGTAATTTAAACAAGATTAATAGGCACCATACAGCAGATTGATAGCACATATAAGAAGACAGCAATGATCACAATGGTAAAGATGTTCAGATTGGGTACATAAAGATTGGGAGATTGAGTAGCAATAGATACAGTGTAATTTTAAAGCAATAAGGTAAAAAACTATGAAGATGAAATTAGGTACTTTTTAGTTTTGTTTTTGAATGACGCAAAAGTTGGACAGCTTTTCATTTCATTAGGGAGTGAGTTCCATAGACTAGGTCCCTTTATTTGCATAGTGTTTACCCAGATCAAATTTTTTACACTGGGGATATCAAAGAGATATTTATTTCTGGGGTGGTGATAATGGGTCCTATTGCATCTGTCCAGGGAGAGTTTCAGAGCAGGATTTGCATTTAAGAACAGGGTTTTGTAAATGTAGTTGACACAAGAGAATTTGTGGAGTGAGATTATGTTTAGCATGTTTAGGGAGTTAAACAAGGGGACTGAGTGTTGTCTGAAAGCAGAATTTGTTATAATTCTGATAGCAGATTTTTGCTGAGTGATGATGGACTTGAGGTGGTTTGCAATGGTTGAACCCCATGCACAGATACCATAATATGTCCAAAGCCAAGGTTTGCTTCAATGGAGCAGTCTCCAGAACAATGAATATGGAACTCGGGACCCCCCAAGGCAGAGTCTTAAGCCCTACACTATTCAATGTACTTATGAATGCCATTGCAAATATTGATTTTCCGGAAGGAACACAACAAGTGGGATATGCAGATGATGTCCTGATACAAGCTCCCACCTTGGGAAAAATTGAACAGTCCATTGAACTCCTTGGAAGGAAATGTATTGAGCTCGGTTTCACTCTCTCCACAAACAAGACGGAGGCATACTCCCATCACAAGCGGAGAGCAAATGAAGAACTGCAAATTAATGGTGTAACACTTGAATGGGTTGACCACTATCGGTACCTTGGCGTCACTGTTGGCTCTAACAAGGGAAAGAAAGAGGAGCTCAATCAACTCATAGGAACATGCAAAAGTCGACTCAGGGAACTGAAAGCTATGACCTGGAATGGACATGGAGCCTCTATTGCCGTGCTTAAAATGATGTACACAGCCTATGTGCGCTCCGTCATAGACTATGCCGCACCAGTTCTGTGCACCTACTCCCAAAGCGATATGAAAAGGCTCGAAAGCATTCAAAATGAAGCCATGACAATCATTCTTGGAGTTCCAAGAACTGCCAAAACGTCTAATCTACGAGAGGAGTTGTCCCTCCCCAGTGTTAAAAGCAGAATTCAGGAGCAGAATGCTAAGCTTGCAATTAGGATAGCCAGAGATCCCCATTACAATGATATTGCTAAGAAAAAACTGAGTTCTGTGCTACTTTCAGGGGGAAACAGGAGAAGCAAAAAATGGCATCACAGATCAGTCTGCTACCTCGAAGAGCTTCACCTGCTTGAGCAAGCCCGTGAGCTCCTGCCTGTAGAGAGGTTACCTCCCTGGGAGGATGACTCATGCAGAATTATCATCAATGAAATGGCAACGAAAAAATCCAACATGATACCACAAGAAATGAGGCACAAGTATCTCGAGGAAATTTATAAAGAAGCCGGAGATGAACTATATCAAATCTACACTGACGGGTCATCTAATCCTGTCAATGGCAGGGCTGGTGCAGCATACACGGTAATCAAGGATAATACTTTCCAACGCAGAAATGAAGAAAAAGCACGTATTGAGAACTATGCCTCTTCAACGCAAGCAGAGCTAACTGCCATTGTTATGGCGTTAAGGTTTCTTGAACGGAACACTAATGGTGCAGTGATTTGCACCGATTCAAAAGCAGCACTGCAAAGCCTAAGTAAAAATCTGGCAGAAAATTTTGTGATAGTCGCTGAAATTAAGAGAGCTGTGAGAGTACTTACCAATCAGGGAAGAGTCATCAAGTTTCTGTGGATCCCCTCCCATGTTGGAATAAGTGGGAATGAACGAGCAGATGTGCTGGCTGCTGAAGGCGCTGAAGGAGACCATATTGAATACTTCATACCCAAGACTCTACTACAAATTAGAGGTATTGTCAGGCAACATCACCGTGACAAGGTAACTGAGAAAAAGGGGATCGAAGCACAAACCAGTGAATCTGTACGATGGTACAACATGGTTGCAGCTGGCAATCCCAGTCATTATGGACGAAGAGGTGGTGGCCGCGGGAGAGAATCAGTAATAGCGAGAATCCGTCTTGGATACAAATAAAAATGGAGATTTGGAATGGAAACAACAGTTGATCAGCGAAGTTGCAGAATCTGTGGTGAGAGTGATGGACACCGCCTTGACCACTATCTACGTGAATGTGAACACCTGAGAGACATTAGGAATATGTGTAGAATAATAAACCCCACATTGTTTGAGTTAGGAAAACACTATTTGTCAAATATTGATGCTGTTCTTAAAAGATTTCCCCATTTTGCACCCGCAAGATAACGTAAGCTTTTAAGGGTTGATAGATGATAATCTTCTTGTTTGATGAGCTATTCACTTGAGACAGTTAAGCAAGTCCCAGCTGTGTCTGGGTACAAGTGACAGGATGAACAACCCAGCGGGTTTTCTTCCTATTGGGAAGTGTTGTACATTCTGCTATGGCGGTATGTCCACTCACAGGATGAGTGACGCTGCCCAATAAACTCGCCCCTCGGGGCAAAATTTAATGTTCCACTTCCGCCCACAGGATGTGTGTGGAGTTCACTATACAACCCACAGGATGGGTATAGGTCCACAATCACCCACAGGATGAAAATTGTGTCTACTACCGCCCACAGCATGGGTATGGCCTCCATTGTCGCCCCCAGGATGAGTATAGGGTGGAGAACCGTCCTCGGAATGGGTATATGCTTAACTACCGCCGATAGGATGAGTATATCGTCTACTACCGCCCACAGGATGGGTATGGGGTTAACTACCACCCATAGGACCCGTATGGGGTCCACTACCGCCCTCAGGGTGGGTATTGGGCCCACTAATGCTCACAGGATGGGTACGGGTTCACTACCACCCACAGGATGGGAATGGCCTCCACTGCCGCATACAGGATGAGTAGAGGGTCCAATACCACCCCACGGGATGGACATGGGTCCATTACCGCCCACAATATGCTTATGGGGTCAAGTACCGCGGTCCACTACCGCCCACAGGATAGGTATGGGGTCCACTACCGCCCATAGGGTGGGTATGGGGTCCACAATCACCCACAGGATGAGTATACTGGGTCCACTACCACCAACAGGATGAGTATACTGGGTCCACTACCACCAACAGGATGAGTATACTGGGTCCACTACTGCCCACAGGATGGGTATGGGATTTATAATTATAATAAGAACTATTAGTTTATTAAGTTTATTACTTATTAAGTTTATTATTACTTATTAAGTTTATTATTACTACTTAATTATTATAATTAAGTACCTAATTTCATCTTCAAAGTTTCCTACTCTGTGCTTTAAAATTGTTCTGTATCAGGTATTACCCAATCTTGATGTGCTTAATCCAATCATCTTTACCATTGTAATCATTGTTGTCTTCTTATATGTGCTAGCAATATGCTGTATTGTGCCTATTAATCCTTGATAAATTACCATTCAAGCTGTCAATGAAGTCCATCTGAGCTACCTATGTGCTTTAATATACATACAAATCTCTTATCTCTTTTTTTTTTTTACTTGCAATGTACCTGTTATCATTTTATAAATTTTCCTAATATTTACCTACTTAAAATTTTCTGTTAGATTAAGGACCTGCCCGAAACGCTGCGCGTACTAGTGGCTTTACAAGAACATAATCACTATGCTATGTAACCTCACAATCCCAATGTACCTTCTTGTATATATATATATATATATATATATATATATATATATATATATATATATATATATATATATATATATATATATATCATACTATATATATATATATATATATATATATATACTTGCTCGAAATGCTTGCTGCGTCCTCGGTTCCTGTCCAGAAGCGGAGGAGCTTCAAGAGATCCATAACCTTTAGGCATTTGTCTTGTATGTTTTGTAACCTTTAAATACACAATAAAGGAAAAAAAAAGGGAAGGGGGTGGTAGGAGAAAAGCACACAGAAACTGTATTGGAGGGAATACACATTCCCTCCAATGCGTTATGTGTGGTTTCCTCCGAGGCTATGGGTCCCCCTTCTTCCAGCCAGAGGTGGTATATATATATATATATATATATATATATATATATATATATATATATATATCTATATATATATATATATATATATATATATATATATATATATATATATATATATATATATATATATATATATATATATATATATATATATATATATGTAAATAGTTATTACATACACTTACAAATCAAAGGACCCAGAATGTGGATATATTTTGGAGCCAAATTCTGGCTCTATGCACGTATTTGCAGTTTGATATTATGATTTTTATACCCAACATATGCCAAGTCCGGAAAGCAGCGGTGAGTCACATTTTGCACGAACTCCCCTGCAGTTTTCGAAATATCCCAAAAATACAAATTTCGAGGCCTGAACCATATTTTGGAGCCAAATTCTGGCTCTCTGCACGTATTCGCAGCTTAAAATTGCGACTTTTTTATACCCAATATATGCCAAGTACTGATAGCGGCGTTTGGTCACATTTGTCCCAAACCTTCCTGCAGTTTTCAAAATATCCCAAACATCCGAATTTCGAGGCCTGAGCCATATTTTGGAGCCAAATTCAGGCTCTCTGCACCTATTCGCAATTTGAAATTACGACTTTTTATACCCAACATATGCCAAGTCCTGAAAGTGGCAGTGAGTCACATTTTTACAAACTCTCCTGCAGTTTTCGAAAAATCCCAAATATCCCAATTTCGAGGCATGAGCCATATTTTGGAGCCAAATTCTGGCTCTCTGCACGTATTCGCAGTTTGAAATTCCGACATTTTTATACCCAACATATGCCAAGTACTGAAAGTGGCGTTTGGTCACATTTGTCCCAAACCTCCCTGCAGTTTTTAAAATATCCCAAACCTCCCAATTTCGAGGCCTGAGAAATATTTTGAAGCCAAATTCTGGCTCTATGCACGTATTCGCAGTTTGAAATTACGACTTTTTTATACCCAATATATGCGATGTACTGAAAGTGGCGTTTGGTCACATTTGTCCCAAACCTCCCTGCAGTTTTCAAAATATCCCAAACATCCCAATAACAAAGCCTGAGTCATATTTTGGAGCCAAATTCAGGCTCTCTGCACGTATTCGCAGTTTGAAATTACGACTTTTTATACGGAACATATGCCAAGTACTGAAAGCGGCGTTTGGTCATATATGTCCCAAACCCCCCTGCAGTTTTCAAAATATCTCAAACATCCCAATTTCGAGGCCTGAGCCATATTTTGGAGCCAAATTCTGGCTCTCTGCACGTATTCGCAGTTTGAAATTACGACTTTTTATACGGAACATATGCCAAGTACTGAAAGCGGTGATTGGTCATATTTGTCCCAAACCTCCCTGCAGTTTTCAAAATATCCCAAATATCCCAATTTCGAGGCCTGAGCCATATTTTGGAGCCAAATTCAGGCTCTCTACACGTATTCGCAGTTTGATATTACGACTTTTTATACCCAACATATGCCAAGTACTGGACGCGGCAGTGAGTCACATTTTGCACAAACTCCCCTGCAGTTTTCAAAATATCCCAAACATCCCAATATCGAGGCCTGAGTCATATTTTGGAGCCAAATTCTGGCTCTCTGCACGTATTCGCAGTTTTAAATTACGACTTTGTATACCCAACATATGCCAAGTCCTAAAAGCGGCAGTGAGTCAAATTTTGCACAAACTCCCCTGTAGTTTTAAAAATATCCCAAATATCCCAATTTCGAGGCCCTAAGTCATATTTTGGACCCAAATTCTGGCTCTCTGCACGTATTCGCAGTTTGAATTTATGACTTTTTATACCCAACATATGCCATGTACTGAAAGCGGCGTTTGGTCACATTTGTCCCAAACCTCCCTCCAGTTTTCAAAATATCCAAAACATACCAATTTCGAGGCCTGAGCCATATTTTGGAGGCAAATTCTGGCTCTAAGCACGTATTCGCTGTTTGAAATTACGACTTTTTATAGCCAACATATGCCAAGTCCTGAAAGCGGCATTGAGTCACATTTTGCACAAACTTCCCTGCAGTTTTCGAAATATCCCAAATATCCCAATTTCGAGGCCTGAGCCATATTTTGGAGCCAAATTCTGGCTCTCTGCATGTATTCTTAGTTTGATATTACGACTTTTTATACCCAACATATGCCAAGTCCTGAAAGCGGCATTGAGTCACATTTTGCACAAACTCTCCTGCAATTTTCAAAATATCCCAAACATCCCAATATCGAGGCCTGAGCCATATTTTGGAGCCAAATTCTGGCTCTCTGCACGTATTCGAAGTTTAAATTACGAATTTTTTATACCCAATATATGCGAAGTACTGAAAGCGGTTTTGGTCACATTTGTCCCAAACCTCCCTGCAGTTTTAAAAATATCCCAAACATCCGAATTTCGAGGCCTGAGCCATATTTTGGAGCCAAATTCAGGCTCTCTGCACGTATTCGCAGTTTGAAATTACGACTTTTTATACCCAACGTATGCCAAGTATTGAAAGCGACGTTTGGTCACATTTGTCCCAAACCTCCCTGCAGCTTTCAAAATATCCCAAACATCCCAATTTCGAGGCCTGAGAAATATTTTGGAGCAAAATTCTGGCTCTATGCACGTATTCGCAGTTTGAAATTACGACTTTTTTATACCCAACATATGCGAAGTACTCAAAGCGGCGTTTGGTCACATTTGTCCAAAACCTTCCTGCAGTTTTCAAAATATCCCAAACATCCCAATATCGAGGCCATAGCCATATTTTGGAGCCAAATTCAGACACTCTGCAGGTATTCGCAGTTTGATATTACGACTTTTTATACCCAACATATGCCAAATCCTAAAAGCGGCAGTGATTCACATTTTGCACAAACTCCCCTGCAGTTTTCAAAATATCCCAAACATCCCAATATCGAGACCTGAGCCATATTTTGGAGCCAAATTCTGGCTCTCTGCACGTATTAGCAGTTTGAAATTACGACTTATTATACCCAACATATGCCAAGTACTGAAACCGGCAATGAGTCACATTTTGAACAAACTCCCCTGCAGTTTTCAAAATATCCCAAACATCATAATTTCGAGGCCTGAGATATATTTTGGAGCCAAATTCTGGCTCTATGCACGTATTTGCAGTTTGATATTATGATTTTTATACCCAACATATGCCAAGTCCGGAAAGCAGCGGTGAGTCACATTTTGCACGAACTCCCCTGCAGTTTTCGAAATATCCCAAATATACAAATTTCGAGGCCTGAACCATATTTTGGAGCCAAATTCTGGCTCTCTGCACGTATTCGCAGCATAAAATTGCGACTTTTTTATACCCAATATATGCCAAGTACTGATAGCGGCGTTTGGTCACATTTGTCCCAAACCTTCCTGCAGTTTTCAAAATATCCCAAACATCCGAATTTCGAGGCCTGAGCCATATTTTGGAGCCAAATTCAGGCTCTCTGCACCTATTCGCAATTTGAAATTACGACTTTTTATACCCAACATATGCCAAGTCCTGAAAGTGGCAGTGAGTCACATTTTTACAAACTCTCCTGCAGTTTTCGAAAAATCCCAAATATCCCAATTTCGAGGCATGAGCCATATTTTGGAGCCAAATTCTGGCTCTCTGCACGTATTCGCAGTTTGAAATTCCGACATTTTTATACCCAACATATGCCAAGTACTGAAAGCGGCGTTTGGTCACATTTGTCCCAAACCTCCCTGCAGTTTTTAAAATATCCCAAACCTCCCAATTTCGAGGCCTGAGAAATATTTTGAAGCCAAATTCTGGCTCTATGCACGTATTCACAGTTTGAAATTACGACTTTTTTATACCCAATATATGCGATGTACTGAAAGTGGCGTTTGGTCACATTTGTCCCAAACCTCCCTGCAGTTTTCAAAATATCCCAAACATCCCAATAACAAAGCCTGAGTCATATTTTGGAGCCAAATTCAGGCTCTCTGCACGTATTCGCAGTTTGAAATTACGACTTTTTATACGGAACATATGCCAAGTACTGAAAGCGGCGTTTGGTCATATATGTCCCAAACCCCCCTGCAGTTTTCAAAATATCTCAAACATCCCAATTTCGAGGCCTGAGCCATATTTTGGAGCCAAATTCTGGCTCTCTGCACGTATTCGCAGTTTGAAATTACGACTTTTTATATCCAACATATGCCAAGTCCTAAAAGCGGCAGTGATTCACATTTTGCACAAACTCCCCTGCAGTTTTCAAAATATCCTAAATATCCCAATTTCTAGGCCTGAGCCATATTTTCGAGCCACATTCTGGCTCTCTGCACGTATTCGCAGTTTGAAATTACGAATTTTTTATACCCAATATATGCGAAGTACTGAAAGCGGCGTTTGGTCACATTTGTCCCAAACCTCCCTGCAGTTTTCAAAATATCCAAAACATCCGAATTTCGAGGCCTGAGCCATATTTTGGAGCCAAATTCAGGCTCTCTACACGTATTCGCAGTTTGATATTACGACTTTTTATACCCAACATATGCCAAGTACTGGACGCGGCAGTGAGTCACATTTTGCACAAACTCCCCTGCAGTTTTCAAAATATCCCAAACATCCCAATATCGAGGCCTGAGTCATATTTTGGAGCCAAATTCTGGCTCTCTGCACGTATTCGCAGTTTTAAATTACGACTTTGTATACCCAACATATGCCAAGTCCTAAAAGCGGCAGTGAGTCAAATTTTGCACAAACTCCCCTGTAGTTTTAAAAATATCCCAAATATCCCAATTTCGAGGCCCTAAGTCATATTTTGGACCCAAATTCTGGCTCTCTGCACGTATTCGCAGTTTGAATTTATGACTTTTTATACCCAACATATGCCATGTACTGAAAGCGGCGTTTGGTCACATTTGTCCCAAACCTCCCTCCAGTTTTCAAAATATCCAAAACATACCAATTTCGAGGCCTGAGCCATATTTTGGAGGCAAATTCTGGCTCTAAGCACGTATTCGCTGTTTGAAATTACGACTTTTTATAGCCAACATATGCCAAGTCCTGAAAGCGGCATTGAGTCACATTTTGCACAAACTTCCCTGCAGTTTTCGAAATATCCCAAATATCCCAATTTCGAGGCCTGAGCCATATTTTGGAGCCAAATTCTGGCTCTCTGCATGTATTCTTAGTTTGATATTACGACTTTTTATACCCAACATATGGCAAGTCCTGAAAGCGGCATTGAGTCACATTTTGCACAAACTCTCCTGCAATTTTCAAAATATCCCAAACATCCCAATATCGAGGCCTGAGCCATATTTTGGAGCCAAATTCTGGCTCTCTGCACGTATTCGCAGTTTAAATTACGAATTTTTTATACCTAATATATGCGAAGTACTGAAAGCGGTTTTGGTCACATTTGTCCCAAACCTCCCTGCAGTTTTAAAAATATCCCAAACATCCGAATTTCGAGGCCTGAGCCATATTTTGGAGCCAAATTCAGGCTCTCTGCACGTATTCGCAGTTTGAAATTACGACTTTTTATACCCAACGTATGCCAAGTATTGAAAGCGACGTTTGGTCACATTTGTCCCAAACCTCCCTGCAGCTTTCAAAATATCCCAAACATCCCAATTTCGAGGCCTGAGAAATATTTTGGAGCCAAATTCTGGCTCTATGCACGTATTCGCAGTTTGAAATTACGACTTTTTTATACCCAACATATGCGAAGTACTCAAAGCGGCGTTTGGTCACATTTGTCCAAAACCTTCCTGCAGTTTTCAAAATATCCCAAACATCCCAATATCGAGGCCATAGCCATATTTTGGAGCCAAATTCAGACACTCTGCAGGTATTCGCAGTTTGATATTACGACTTTTTATACCCAACATATGCCAAATCCTAAAAGCGGCAGTGATTCACATTTTGCACAAACTCCCCTGCAGTTTTCAAAATATCCCAAACATCCCAATATCGAGACCTGAGCCATATTTTGGAGCCAAATTCTGGCTCTCTGCACGTATTAGCAGTTTGAAATTACGACTTATTATACCCAACATATGCCAAGTACTGAAACCGGCAATGAGTCACATTTTGAACAAACTCCCCTGCAGTTTTCAAAATATCCCAAACATCATAATTTCGAGGCCTGAGATATATTTTGGAGCCAAATTCTGGCTCTATGCACGTATTTGCAGTTTGATATTATGATTTTTATACCCAACATATGCCAAGTCCGGAAAGCAGCGGTGAGTCACATTTTGCACGAACTCCCCTGCAGTTTTCGAAATATCCCAAATATACAAATTTCGAGGCCTGAACCATATTTTGGAGCCAAATTCTGGCTCTCTGCACGTATTCGCAGCTTAAAATTGCGACTTTTTTATACCCAATATATGCCAAGTACTGATAGCGGCGTTTGGTCACATTTGTCCCAAACCTTCCTGCAGTTTTCAAAATATCCCAAACATCCGAATTTCGAGGCCTGAGCCATATTTTGGAGCCAAATTCAGGCTCTCTGCACCTATTCGCAATTTGAAATTACGACTTTTTATACCCAACATATGCCAAGTCCTGAAAGTGGCAGTGAGTCACATTTTTACAAACTCTCCTGCAGTTTTCGAAAAATCCCAAATATCCCAATTTCGAGGCATGAGCCATATTTTGGAGCCAAATTCTGGCTCTCTGCACGTATTCGCAGTTTGAAATTCCGACATTTTTATACCCAACATATGCCAAGTACTGAAAGTGGCGTTTGGTCACATTTGTCCCAAACCTCCCTGCAGTTTTTAAAATATCCCAAACCTCCCAATTTCGAGGCCTGAGAAATATTTTGAAGCCAAATTCTGGCTCTATGCACGTATTCACAGTTTGAAATTACGACTTTTTTATACCCAATATATGCGATGTACTGAAAGTGGCGTTTGGTCACATTTGTCCCAAACCTCCCTGCAGTTTTCAAAATATCCCAAACATCCCAATAACAAAGCCTGAGTCATATTTTGGAGCCAAATTCAGGCTCTCTGCACGTATTCGCAGTTTGAAATTACGACTTTTTATACGGAACATATGCCAAGTACTGAAAGCGGCGTTTGGTCATATATGTCCCAAACCCCCCTGCAGTTTTCAAAATATCTCAAACATCCCAATTTCGAGGCCTGAGCCATATTTTGGAGCCAAATTCTGGCTCTCTGCACGTATTCGCAGTTTGAAATTACGACTTTTTATACCCAACATATGCCAAGTACTGAAAGCGGCATTTGGTCACATTTGTCCCAAACTCCCATGCAGTTTTCAAAATATCCCAAACATCCCAATTTCGAGGTCTGAGCCATATTTTGGAGCCAAATTCAGTCTCTCTGCACGTATTCGCAGTTTGAAATTACGACTTTTTATACGGAACATATGCCAAGTAATGAAAGCGGTGATTGGTCATATTTGTCCCAAACCTCCCTGCAGTTTTCAAAATATCCCAAATATCCCAATTTCGAGGCCTGAGCCATATTTTGGAGCCAAATTCAGGCTCTCTACACGTATTCGCAGTTTGATATTACGACTTTTTATACCCAACATATGCCAAGTACTGGACGCGGCAGTGAGTCACATTTTGCACAAACTCCCCTGCAGTTTTCAAAATATCCCAAACATCCCAATATCGAGGCCTGAGTCATATTTTGGAGCCAAATTCTGGCTCTCTGCACGTATTCGCAGTTTTAAATTACGACTTTGTATACCCAACATATGCCAAGTCCTAAAAGCGGCAGTGAGTCAAATTTTGCACAAACTCCCCTGTAGTTTTAAAAATATCCCAAATATCCCAATTTCGAGGCCCTAAGTCATATTTTGGACCCAAATTCTGGCTCTCTGCACGTATTCGCAGTTTGAATTTATGACTTTTTATACCCAACATATGCCATGTACTGAAAGCGGCGTTTGGTCACATTTGTCCCAAACCTCCCTCCAGTTTTCAAAATATCCAAAACATACCAATTTCGAGGCCTGAGCCATATTTTGGAGGCAAATTCTGGCTCTAAGCACGTATTCGCTGTTTGAAATTACGACTTTTTATAGCCAACATATGCCAAGTCCTGAAAGCGGCATTGAGTCACATTTTGCACAAACTTCCCTGCAGTTTTCGAAATATCCCAAATATCCCAATTTCGAGGCATGAGCCATATTTTGGAGCCAAATTCTGGCTCTCTGCATGTATTCTTAGTTTGATATTACGACTTTTTATACCCAACATATGCCAAGTCCTGAAAGCGGCATTGAGTCACATTTTGCACAAACTCTCCTGCAATTTTCAAAATATCCCAAACATCCCAATATCGAGGCCTGAGCCATATTTTGGAGCCAAATTCTGGCTCTCTGCACGTATTCGCAGTTTAAATTACGAATTTTTTATACCCAATATATGCGAAGTACTGAAAGCGGTTTTGGTCACATTTGTCCCAAACCTCCCTGCAGTTTTAAAAATATCCCAAACATCCGAATTTCGAGGCCTGAGCCATATTTTGGAGCCAAATTCAGGCTCTCTGCACGTATTCGCAGTTTGAAATTACGACTTTTTATACCCAACGTATGCCAAGTATTGAAAGCGACGTTTGGTCACATTTGTCCCAAACCTCCCTGCAGCTTTCAAAATATCCCAAACATCCCAATTTCGAGGCCTGAGAAATATTTTGGAGCCAAATTCTGGCTCTATGCACGTATTCGCAGTTTGAAATTACGACTTTTTTATACCCAACATATGCGAAGTACTCAAAGCGGCGTTTGGTCACATTTTTCCAAAACCTTCCTGCAGTTTTCAAAATATCCCAAAAATCCCAATATCGAGGCCATAGCCATATTTTGGAGCCAAATTCAGACACTCTGCAGGTATTCGCAGTTTGATATTACGACTTTTTATACCCAACATATGCCAAATCCTAAAAGCGGCAGTGATTCACATTTTGCACAAACTCCCCTGCAGTTTTCAAAATATCCCAAACATCCCAATATCGAGACCTGAGCCATATTTTGGAGCCAAATTCTGGCTCTCTGCACGTATTAGCAGTTTGAAATTACGACTTATTATATCCAACATATGCCAAGTACTGAAACCGGCAATGAGTCACATTTTGAACAAACTCCCCTGCAGTTTTCAAAATATCCCAAACATCATAATTTCGAGGCCTGAGATATATTTTGGAGCCAAATTCTGGCTCTATGCACGTATTTGCAGTTTGATATTATGATTTTTATACCCAACATATGCCAAGTCCGGAAAGCAGCGGTGAGTCACATTTTGCACGAACTCCCCTGCAGTTTTCGAAATATCCCAAATATCCAAATTTCGAGGCCTGAACCATATTTTGGAGCCAAATTCTGGCTCTCTGCACGTATTCGCAGCTTAAAATTGCGACTTTTTTATACCCAATATATGCCAAGTACTGATAGCGGCGTTTGGTCACATTTGTCCCAAACCTTCCTGCAGTTTTCAAAATATCCCAAACATCCGAATTTCGAGGCCTGAGCCATATTTTGGAGCCAAATTCAGGCTCTCTGCACCTATTCGCAATTTGAAATTACGACTTTTTATACCCAACATATGCCAAGTCCTGAAAGTGGCAGTGAGTCACATTTTTACAAACTCTCCTGCAGTTTTCGAAAAATCCCAAATATCCCAATTTCGAGGCATGAGCCATATTTTGGAGCCAAATTCTGGCTCTCTGCACGTATTCGCAGTTTGAAATTCCGACATTTTTATACCCAACATATGCCAAGTACTGAAAGCGGCGTTTGGTCACATTTGTCCCAAACCTCCCTGCAGTTTTTAAAATATCCCAAACCTCCCAATTTCGAGGCCTGAGAAATATTTTGAAGCCAAATTCTGGCTCTATGCACGTATTCACAGTTTGAAATTACGACTTTTTTATACCCAATATATGCGATGTACTGAAAGTGGCGTTTGGTCACATTTGTCCCAAACCTCCCTGCAGTTTTCAAAATATCCCAAACATCCCAATAACAAAGCCTGAGTCATATTTTGGAGCCAAATTCAGGCTCTCGGCACGTATTCGCAGTTTGAAATTACGACTTTTTATACGGAACATATGCCAAGTACTGAAAGCGGCGTTTGGTCATATATGTCCCAAACCCCCCTGCAGTTTTCAAAATATCTCAAACATCCCAATTTCGAGGCCTGAGCCATATTTTGGAGCCAAATTCTGGCTCTCTGCACGTATTCGCAGTTTGAAATTACGACTTTTTATACCCAACATATGCCAAGTACTGAAAGCGGCATTTGGTCACATTTGTCCCAAACTCCCATGCAGTTTTCAAAATATCCCAAACATCCCAATTTCGAGGTCTGAGCCATATTTTGGAGCCAAATTCTGGCTCTTTGCACGTATTCGCAGTTTAATATTACGAGTTTTTATACCCCACATATGCCAAGTCCTAAAATCGGCAGTGAGTCACATTTTGCACAAACTCCTCTGCAGTTTTCAAAATATCCCAAACTTCCCAATTTCGAGGCCTGAGTCATATTTTGGAGCCAAATTCTGGCTCTCTGCACGTATTCACAGTTTGAAATTATGACTTTGTATACCAAACATATGCCAAGTCCTAAAATCGGCAGTGAGTCAAATTATTCACAAACTCCCCTGTAGTTTTCAAAATATCCCAAATATCCCAATTTCGAGGCCCTGAGCCATATTTTGGAGCCAAATTCTGGCTCTCTGCACGTATTCGCAGTTCGAAATTGCGACTTTTTTATACCCAACATATGCCAAGTGCTGAAAGTGGCGTTTGGTAACATTTGTCCCAATCCCCCCTGCAATTTTCAAAATATCCCAAACATCCCAATATCGAGGCCTGAACCATATTTTGGAGCCAAATTCTGGCTCTCTGCACGTATTCGCAGTTTGAAATTACGACTTATTATTCCCAACATATGCCAAGTATTGGACGCGACAGTGAGTCACATTTTGCACAAACTCCCCTGCAGTTTTCA
>NC_091236.1:20496559-20565024 GCF_040958095.1 Procambarus clarkii
GGGGGGGGAGGGGGGGGTTGTGGGTTACAAAGTTATTCTGAGCTATCAAAGTTAATCTCAAAGTCATCAAATGTTATTCACAGAGTCATCAAAGTTATTTTGTAACTCACTTTTGTTCATTAAAGTTAATTTCTATGTTATAAAAGTTATTCTCAGAGACATCTAAAGTTAATCTTGCTCATCAAAGTTATTCTCTAAGACATAAAAGTTATTCTCAGAGACATCTAAAGATAATCTTGCTCATCAAAGTTGTTCTCTAAGGCATAAAAGTTATTCTCAGAGTCACCTTCGTTCTTCAGAGAAACTTTCCAAAACATCTTTGTTCATCAAAGTTAATCTCGAAGTCATCAAAAGGTATTCTCTAACTCACTTTTGGTCATTAAAGTTAATTTCTATGTTATAAAAGTTTGTCTCAGAGACATCTAAAGTTAATCTTAGAGTTATCAAATGTAATCTCTAACTCACTTTTGTTCATCAAAGTTGATCTCAGAGTTAACAAACGTAATCTCTAACTCACTCTCGTTCATCAAAGTTGTTTCAAAGACATCAAAGTTAATCTCAGAGTTATCCAAAGATATTCTCATGTCCACAAAAGTTATTCCAAGAGACGTCAAAGTTAATTTCAGACATCTTCGTTCATAAAAGTTATTCTCAGAGACATCTAAAGTTATTCTCTAAGACATCAAAGTTATTCTAAGAGCTATCAAAAGTTATTCTCAGTCATAATATGTTATTCTCTAAGTAACCTTCCATTCATCAAAGACATTCTCTAAGTCCTGAAAGTTATTCTCTAAGACAGCAAAGTTATTCTCAGAGTCATCAAAGTTATTCTCTATGTCATCAAAAAGTTATTCTCTGAGCTAACAAAATACTACTCATGTTCTCAGAAGTCATTCTCAAACTCATCAAAGTTATTCTCAGAGTCATCAAAAGTTGTTCTCTAAGACATCAATGTTGTTATCTACGACATCAAAGATGTTCTGTAAATCATAAAAGTTAATCTTTAACTCACCTTCGTTCATTAGAGAAACTTTCCAATCCATATTCGTTGACCAGAGTTATTCTCAGAGTCATCAAAGCGATCTCTAATTCATCTTCGTTCTCCAAAAAGTTGTTCTCTAAGACACCTTCATTCATCAAAGAAACTCTCCTTCTTCCATCATGTTATTCTTTAAGACATCTTCAGTCATAAAATTTTCTCTCCAAAATGTAACTAGTTCAGCTTTTCATACCAAACCTGCACTTGTTAAAATATATTTCCTTAGTCGCTTTACCCTAAAACTGTTCTCTGAACTACACTGTTCAAACCTACGTAACCTATCCTCTCCACCCAATGTTACTTACCTAACTTAACCTGCATAACCTAACTTTACCTATCTTACCTTACCTTACCTATCTTACCTAACCTAACCTAACTTTACCTATCTTACCTTACCTATCTTACCTAACCTAACCTAACTTTACCTATCTTACCTAACCTAACCTAACTTATCCTGCTTAACCTAACTTACCTATCTTACCTAACTTTACCTATCTTACCTAACTTAACCTGCATAACCTAACTTTACCTATCCTAACATAACTTACCTTACCTTACCTAACTTTACCTATCTTACCTAACTTACCTACATTACCTAACTTAACTTAACCTGCTTAACCTAACTTACCTACATTACATAACTTAACCTGCATAACCTAACCTGCTTAACTTAACTTACCTTACCTATCTTACCTAACTTACCTACATTACCTAACTTAACTTAACCTGCTTAACCTAACTTCCTTACATTACCTATCTTAACTTAACCTGCACAACCTAACTTTACATATCCTAACTTACCTTACCTATCTTACCTAACTTTACCTATCTTACCTAACTTACATAACTTATCCTGCTTAACCTAACTTACCTACATTTACCTAACTTAACCTGCCTAACCTAACTTACCTTACCTTACCTATCATACCTACATTACCTAACTTAACCTGCATAACCTAACTTGCTTTACCTAACTTAATCTTACATTCCCAAACTGATGTATCCTAACTTATCTAGTCAAACCAGACATGATCTAACTTACATAAGTATTCCTTCTTGTCTTTGTGTTTCGTCAATCATTGTCTCATATTCATTTACTCATTTCATTAGTTAATTTCTCAAATGGTCACTTATGCATTTCAAGTGCTATTTGTTAGAGATTGGATATTTAAGCATTTCAAATAATTTTTGTTATATATATATATGGGCATTTACTCATTTCAAGGGATAATTTCTCAAATGAACGTTTTTACATTTCAAGTGTTATTTGTTTAAGATTGGGTGTTTAACCATTTCAAAGGATGTTTGTTATATATGGGAACTTACTCGTTTCAAGGGCTAATTTCTCAAATGGTCATTTTTGCAGATCAAGGGTTATTTGTTAAAGTTCATCAAGTTGCTCATAAGTTGTATTTATTATGTTTGTTATCATTTATTCTTATTCCCCAACCCCTTAACCTAACCTCTTGTAATCGTAGTGTATTTGGTAAGTTCTATCATATGTTCTTATTCCCCAACCCTTTAACCTAACCTTTCAGATGTAGTTTATTGTGTTTTTTGACGTATTTGTTGAATATATTATCCTTTTCCTAACATTTCAGATGTAGTTTTGTTTCTCCTTTGTATATTTTTACCCAAACCCACCATCCCACTTAACCTTCTTTCCTTCTTTTACTTTGTTTTACTCCCACTCCTTCTAACCCTCCTTTTCTATCTCTCTCCCTTATTCTCTCTCTTCCTCCCCCTCTCACTCACTCATTTGCTCAAATGCACTCTTCTTTTCTCAAATTCAAATCTTAGTTCCCCCATGCCCACACTCTCTCTCTCATTCTCTCTTCTTCGGTCCCATTTTCTTCCGCCCCCTCTCTCCTACTCCTTGCTCTTCTTTCATGCTCTCACTCCCTTGAGCTCTTGTTTCTCAATTTCAAGTCTTAGTAGATCTGATTCTTTACTATTGTAATTTTTATTATTACTATGATAAAGAATGAACTTATATGTGAAAACAAAGTAAAAGAAGGAAAGAAGGTTAAGTGGGATGGTGGGTTCGGGTAAAAATATACAAAAAGGAGAAACAAAACTTCATCTGAAAGGTTAGGAAAAGGATAATATATTCAACAAATACGTCAAAAAACACAATAAACTACATCTGAAAGGTTAGGTTAAAGGGTTGGGAAATAAGAACATATGATAGAACCTACTAAATACACTACGATTACAAGAGGTTAGGTTAAGGGGTTGGGGAATAAGAATAAATGATAACAAACATAATAAATACAACTTATGAGCAACTTGATGAACTTTAACAAATAACCCTTGATCTGCAAAAATGACCATTTGAGAAATTAGCCCTTGAAACGAGTAAGTTCCCATATATAACAAACATCCTTTGAAATGGTTAAACACCCAATCTTAAACAAATAACACTTGAAATGTAAAAACGTCCATTTGAGAAATTATCCCTTGAAATGAGTAAATGCCCATATATATATATAACAAAAATTCTTTGAAATGCTTAAATATCCAATCTCTAACAAATAGCACTTGAAATGCATAAGTGACCATTTGAGAAATTAACTAATGAAATGAGTAAATGAATATGAGACAATGATTGACGAAACACAAAAGACAAGAAGGAATACTTATGTAAGTTAGATCATGTCTGGTTTGACTAGATAAGTTAGGATACATCAGTTTGGGAATGTAAGATTAAGTTAGGTAAAGCAAGTTAGGTTATGCAGGTTAAGTTAGGTAATGTAGGTATGATAGGTAAGGTAAGGTAAGTTAGGTTAGGCAGGTTAAGTTAGGTAAATGTAGGTAAGTTAGGTTAAGCAGGATAAGTTATGTAAGTTAGGTAAGATAGATAAAGTTAGGTAAGATAGGTAAGGTAAGTTAGGATATGTAAAGTTAGGTTGTGCAGGTTAAGTTAAGATAGGTAATGTAAGGAAGTTAGGTTAAGCAGGTTAAGTTAAGTTAGGTAATGTAAGTAAGTTAGGTAAGATAGGTAAGGTAAGGTAAGTTAAGTTAAGCAGGTTAGGTTATGCAGGTTAAGTTATGTAATGTAGGTAAGTTAGGTTAAGCAGGTTAAGTTAAGTTAGGTAATGTAGGTAAGTTAGGTAAGATAGGTAAAGTTAGGTAAGATAGGTAAGGTAAGGTAAGTTATGTTAGGATAGGTAAAGTTAGGTTATGCAGGTTAAGTTAGGTAAGATAGGTAAAGTTAGGTAAGATAGGTAAGTTAGGTTAAGCAGGATAAGTTAGGTTAGGTTAGGTAAGATAGGTAAAGTTAGGTTATGCAGGTTAAGTTAGGTAAGTAACATTGGGTGGAGAGGATAGGTTACGTAGGTTTGAACAGTGTAGTTCAGAGAACAGTTTTAGGGTAAAGCGACTAAGGAAATATATTTTAACAAGTGCAGGTTTGGTATGAAAAGCTGAACTAGTTACATTTTGGAGAAAATTTTATGACTGAAGATGTCTTAAAGAATAACATGATGGAAGAAGGAGAGTTTCTTTGATGAATGAAGGTGTCTTAGAGAACAACTTTTTGGAGAACGAAGATGAATTAGAGATCGCTTTGATGACTCTGAGAATAACTCTGGTCAACGAATATGGATTGGAAAGTTTCTCTAATGAACGAAGGTGAGTTAAAGATTAACTTTTATGATTTACAGAACATCTTTGATGTCGTAGATAACAACATTGATGTCTTAGAGAACAACTTTTGATGACTCTGAGAATAACTTTGATGAGTTTGAGAATGACTTCTGAGAACATGAGTAGTATTTTGTTAGCTCAGAGAATAACTTTTTGATGACATAGAGAACGACTTTGATGACTCTGAGAATAACTTTGCTTTCTTAGAGAATAACTTTCAGGACTTAGAGAATGTCTTTGATGAATGGAAGGTTACTTAGAGAATAACATATCATGACTGAGAATAACTTTTGATAGCTCTTAGAATAACTTTGATGTCTTAGAGAATAACTTTAGATGTCTCTGAGAATAACTTTTATGAACGAAGATGTCTGAGATTAACTTTGACGTCTCTTGGAATAACTTTTGTGGACATGAGAATATCTTTGGATAACTCTGAGATTAACTTTGATGTCTTTGAAACAACTTTGATGAACGAGAGTGAGTTAGAGATTACGTTTGTTAACTCTGAGATCAACTTTGATGAACAAAAGTGAGTTAGAGATTACATTTGATAACTCTAAGATTAACTTTAGATGTCTCTGAGACAAACTTTTATAACATAGAAATTAACTTTAATGACCAAAAGTGAGTTAGAGAATACCTTTTGATGACTTCGAGATTAACTTTGATGAACAAAGATGTTTTGGAAAGTTTCTCTGAAGAACGAAGGTGACTCTGAGAATAACTTTTATGCCTTAGAGAACAACTTTGATGAGCAAGATTATCTTTAGATGTCTCTGAGAATAACTTTTATGTCTTAGAGAATAACTTTGATGAGCAAGATTAACTTTAGATGTCTCTGAGAATAACTTTTATAACATAGAAATTAACTTTAATGAACAAAAGTGAGTTACAAAATAACTTTGATGACTCTGTGAATAACATTTGATGACTTTGAGATTAACTTTGATAGCTCAGAATAACTTTGTGGACATGAGATTAACTTTAATGAACAAAGATGTCTTAGAAATTTTCTCTGATGAACGAAAGGTTACTTGGAGAATAACATTTTGATGACTGAGAATAACTTTTTGATGACTCTGAGAATAACTTTGAGGATGCGAGTAAATTTTTGAGTGTTTGAGAGAGTCTTTGATATCTCGAAGAGTCCCCTTGAGGTCTTAAAGGGTGTCTTTGATGTCTCAAAGGATGTCTTTGAGTGCAACTTTGATTTCTTTGAGTAAGTCCTTGATGTATTGAAGAGTAACTTTGATGTCTCGAAGAGTAACTTTGGTGTTACGGAGAGCACCTTTGACTATTTTTCTTACTTAACGACATATAATTTAGTTTGGAACAATGATGAATATGACTATTTTAGTGAAGTGAAAGGCTACTTTAGTTAAGAACAGTGTTGGAAAGAGGCTACACATGACTATTTCAGATGAGAGAAGTGATATTTCAGTTAAGAAATGACAAGGAAACATGATGAAGTAACTATTTTTTTTAGTTGACTGATGAATACTTTAGTTATGGAAAAAGACAAAACATGATGACAGTGACTATTTTAGTGCTCCACAAAGTATAAATGTCAGTTAAGAACGACGATGATAGATATCTTCGGTTATTTTTTCTTACTTGACGAAAACATAATGGCTGTTACGAAATGATGAATATGACTTTTCTGTTGATTGATGGATAATTTTAGTTATGAAATGACAATGAAACATGAAGAACACGGTTATTTTCTGATGACTAGGGAATAAGTTTAGTTATGAACAGTGTTGGAAAGATTCCTTTGACAATTTTTTAGCTAAGAGAAAGGTTGTTTTAGTTAAGAACAGTGTTGAACGAGGCTATTTCTGACTATTTTTAGTTGACTGGATAATAAGTTTAGTTGAGAAATGACGAAAGTGACTATGTTTTTTAGTTGATTGGCGAAAGATTTTTTAGTTAAGAAGTTACAAGAAAGGTTTGTCTTTTGTAAATTTGGAACTGAATAAAGTGTAGATTTGTTTAAGAACGGGGTTGGTAGAACTATTAAGTTGACAACGAGAATTACTTTGACATAGTTTTGAAAATAAAACTTGGTGACTAAAATTGTTGAGGGAACTGTAATGCAGTATAATATTATTTGACAAAGAACTAGTTAGTGAATGGAAGAAACAAAGAACATAAAAAATTGAGGTTAAGTAGGGGAATGAACACAGTGAACATATGGTGAACACAGAAAACATGTAAGAAAAAGTTGATGAATAGAGTGAACATGCAGGGAATATGAACTTATAGAGAATATGAAGACATGATAAGGAACATAGGGAATACAAAGAATGAACGCTGAACATGTGAAGAACAAGCTAAGAACATTGAGAACATGAATATTGAGTATAAAAGTTATACAGAGAACATATGATGCACATGAAAATATGACAAAGAACATAGTGAACATACGGGGAAAACGGCAGAAAAAATTTGAACTGAGCATGCTGTGAACATTTATAGAACATGGAATGAACACAGAAAACATGGAAAAAATGTGAAGAACACAGCTGAATATAGAGAAAATATGCAAATACAGGGGGACAAGAGCTGGAGCTCAGTAACTGACTTGATCTTATTTACTACGTCTGAATTATGACTTTAAAATTTCAGGGGGATTGGACTGCTAGTAGCGAAAATGTGGTCTCTGTCAAATTTGGGTCTTTAATTGGACTCTGATTAATTTCGATCATGAACTGGACTCTGAATATTTTGGCACAAAGTGAACTCTGGGGAATTTTCGGTATAACCTGGACTCTGACGAAAATTGGGTATAAAATGGACTCTGTCAAATTTTCACAGATTACAGGACACTGATGAAATTTGCTCTCAAAGTAGACTCTGGCGAATTTCTGTTGATAATTGGACTCTGATGAAATATGAGCTTAAAACTGTCTCTGACGAATTTTGCTCTCAAAGTAGACTCTGGCGAATTTCTGTTGATAATTGGACTCTGATGAAATATGAGCTTAAAACTGGGCTCTGTTCAATTTTGGTCTTTACAGGTGAAATAGCCGTAAATGGATATAAAACTAAATGTTATGGATAAGTTGTCTGTTTTCCTTAACAAAACATCTAAGACAATATTCTCTGAAAATGGTCCTTTTACAAATTAGGTCATAAACATATAAATAAACTTCTATGATTATTTGAAACTCTGAAAATAGCTGTAAGGAAATAGGAGGAGAGAGGGACGGTCCAGATATTATTATGGAGAAGATAAGATACGATTACCGAGGTGACCTGAAGGCCGCGTCTGGCTGACGTCTAAAGTAAACACAGGTGAGGCGACAGATTGCTATTTCTCCCATAAGACCTTAACAAACTTCTAAGTCTCGGAAATTATTTTTCTCATAAGAATTCCATACTTCTAAAATCTCGGAAATTACTCACTCATAAGAAATCCTTAATCCCAAATCTGTGACTCCCCAAATTTGCCTGAAAACCATGGCAGTCCACAGAGGATTTTGGAACCTGAAAACCCTGGCTCCCACACGGGATTTTGGACCTGAAAACCATGGCTCCCACAGAGGATTTTTTCCCTTTGGACCTGAAAACCATGGCTCCTACATGGGATTTTCTAAATTTACCTGAAAACTATGGCTCACACAGACGGATTTTGTAAGTTGAAAACATATAAAATATGTCCGTAGAGTTCTCCTGAAAACCCTAAAGCGCTACATACGATATTTGAATTTCTCCCATAAGGCCTTAACAAACTTCTAAGTCTCGGAAATTATTTTTCTCATAAGAATTCCATACTTCTAAAATCTGTGACACAAAATTTACCTGAAAACCCTGGCTTACACAGACACGATATTTCCCAGAAAAAAAAAATATCGTCTGTGAGATGTACATCTCACAGGGGTCCTCTCGCCAAAAAAAATATCGTCTGTGAGATGTACTCCCTACTACTGGTATTATGTCAGTGACGGGTCTGGTGGGAGGGTATTATGCCAGTGACGGGTCTGGTGGGAGGGTATTTTGCCAGTGACGGGTCTGGTGGGAGGGTATTATGTCAGTGACGGGTCTGGTGGGAGGGTATTATGTCAGTGACGGGTCTGGTGGGAGGGTATTATGTCAGTGACGGGTCTGGTGGAGGGTATTATGTCAGTGACGGGTCTGGTGGGAGGGTATTATGTCAGTGACGGGTCTGGTGGAGGGTATTATGTCAGTGACGGGACTGGTGGGAGGGTATTATGTCAGTGACGGGTCTGGTGGAGGGTATTATGTCAGTGACGGGTCTGGTGGGAGGGTATTATGTCAGTGACGGGTCTGGTGGAGGGTATTATGTCAGTGACGGGTCTGGTGGAGGGTATTATGCCAGTGACGGGTCTGGTGGGAGGGTATTATGTCAGTGACGGGTCTGGTGGAGGGTATTATGCCAGTGACGGGTCTGGTGGAGGGTATTATGCCAGTGACGGGTCTGGTGGAGGGTATTATGTCAGTGACGGGTCTGGTGGAGGGTATTATGTCAGTGACGGGTCTGGTGGAGGGTATTATGCCAGTGACGGGTCTGGTGGAGGGTATTATGTCAGTGACGGGTCTGGTGGGAGAGTATTATGTCAGTGACGGGTCTGGTGGAGGGTATTATGTCAGTGACGGGTCTGGTGGGAGGGTATTATGTCAGTGACGGGTCTGGTGGAGGGTATTATGTCAGTGACGGGTCTGGTGGAGGGTATTATGCCAGTGACGGGTCTGGTGGGAGGGTATTATGTCAGTGACGGGTCTGGTGGAGGGTATTATGCCAGTGACGGGTCTGGTGGAGGGTATTATGTCAGTGACGGGTCTGGTGGAGGGTATTATGTCAGTGACGGGTCTGGTGGAGGGTATTATGCCAGTGACGGGTCTGGTGGAGGGTATTATGCCAGTGACGGGTCTGGTGGGAGGGCATTATGTCAGTGACGGGTCTGGTGGAGGGTATTATGACAGTGACGGGTCTGGTGGAGGGTATTATGCCAGTGACGGGTCTGGTGGAGGGTATTATGCCAGTGACGGGTCTGGTGGGAGGGTATTATGTCAGTGACGGGTCTGGTGGAGGGTATTATGTCAGTGACGGGTCTGGTGGAGGGTATTATGTCAGTGACGGGTCTGGTGGGTGGGTATTATGTCAGTGACGGGTCTGGTGGAGGGTATTATGCCAGTGACGGGTCTGGTGGAGGGTATTATGCCAGTGACGGGTCTGGTGGAGGGTATTATGTCAGTGACGGGTCTGGTGGAGGGTATTATGTCATTGACGGGTCTGGTGGAGGGTATTATGTCAGTGACGGGTCTGATGGGAGGGTATTATGTCAGTGACGGGTCTGGTGGAGGGTATTATGTCAGTGACGGGTCTGGTGGAGGGTATTATGTCAGTGACGGGTCTGGTGGAGGGTATTTTGTCAGTGACGGGTCTGGTGGGAGGGTATTATGCCAGTGACGGGTCTGGTGGGAGGGTCTGGTGGGAGGGTATTATACCAGTGACGGGTCTGGTGGAGGGTATTATGTCAGTGACGGGTCTGGTGGGAGGGTATTATGTCAGTGACGGGTCTGGTGGGAGGGTATTATGTCAGTGACGGGTCTGGTGGGAGGGTATTATGTCAGTGACGGGTCTGGTGGAGGGTATTATGCCAGTGACGGGTCTGGTGGAGGGTATTATGTCAGTGACGGGTCTGGTGGAGGGTATTATGTCAGTGACGGGTCTGGTGGGAGGGTATTATGTCAGTGACGGGTCTGGTGGAGGGTTTTATGTCAGTGACGGGTCTGGTGGAGGGTATTATGTCAGTGACGGGTCTGGTGGAGGGTATTATGTCAGTGACGGGTCTGGTGGAGGGTATTATGTCAGTGACGGGTCTGGTGGAGGGTATTATGCCAGTGACGGGTCTGGTGGAGGGTATTATGTCAGTGACGGGCCTGGTGGAGGGTATTATGTCAGTGACGGGTCTGGTGGAGGGTATTATGCCAGTGACGGGTCTGGTGGGAGGGTATTATGTCAGTGACGGGTCTGGTGGGAGGGTATTATGTCAGTGACGGGTCTGGTGGAGGGTATTATGCCAGTGACGGGTCTGGTGGGAGGGTATTATGTCAGTGACGGGTCTGGTGCGAGGGTATTATGTCAGTGACGGGTCTGGTGGAGGGTATTATGTCAGTGACGGGTCTGGTGGAGGGTATTATGCCAGTGACGGGTCTGGTGGGAGGGTATTATGTCAGTGACGGGTCTGGTGGGAGGGTATTATGCCAGTGACGGGTCTGGTGGGAGGGTATTATGCCAGTGACGGGTCTGGTGGGAGGGTATTATGTCAGTGACGGGTCTGGTGGAGGGTATTATGTCAGTGACGGGTCTGGTGGAGGGTATTATGCCAGTGACGGGTCTGGTGGAGGGTATTATGTCAGTGACGGGTCTGGTGGAGGGTATTATGTCCAGTGACGGGTCTGGTGGAGGGTATTATGCCAGTGACGGGTCTGGTGGGAGGGTATTATGTCAGTGACGGGTCTGGTGGAGGGTATTATGTCAGTGACGGGTCTGGTGGAGGGTATTATGCCAGTGACGGGTCTGGTGGAAGGTATTATGTCAGTGACGGGTCTGGTGGGAGGGTATTATGTCAGTGACGGGTCTGGTGGAGGGTATTATGTCAGTGACGGGTCTGGTGGGAGGGTATTATGCCAGTGACGGGTCTGGTGGGAGGGTATTATGCCAGTGACGGGTCTGGTGGGAGGGTATTATGTCAGTGACGGGTCTGGTGGAGGGTATTATGTCAGTGACGGGTCTGGTGGAGGGTATTATGCCAGTGACGGGTCTGGTGGAGGGTATTATGTCAGTGACGGGTCTGGTGGAGGGTATTATGCCAGTGACGGGTCTGGTGGAGGGTATTATGCCAGTGACGGGTCTGGTGGGAGGGTATTATGTCAGTGACGGGTCTGGTGGAGGGATATTATGTCAGTGACGGGTCTGGTGGAGGGTATTATGCCAGTGACGGGTCTGGTGGAAGGTATTATGTCAGTGACGGGTCTGGTGGGAGGGTATTATGTCAGTGACGGGTCTGGTGGAGGGTATTATGTCAGTGACGGGTCTGGTGGAGGGTATTATGTCAGTGACGGGTCTGGTGGGAGGGTATTATGTCAGTGACGGGTCTGGTGGAGGGTATTATGCAGTGACGGGTCTGGTGGAGGGTATTATATCCAGTGACGGGTCTGGTGGAGGGTATTATGTCAGTGACGGGTCTGGTGGAGGGTATTATGTCAGTGACGGGTCTGGTGGAGGGTATTATGTCAGTGACGGGTCTGGTGGGAGGGTATTATGTCAGTGACGGGTCTGGTGGAGGGTATTATGTCAGTGACGGGTCTGGTGGAGGGTATTATGTCAGTGACGGGTCTGGTGGAGGGTATTATGTCAGTGACGGGTCTGGTGGGAGGGTATTATGCCAGTGACGGGTCTGGTGGGAGGGTCTGGTGGAGGGTATTATGTCAGTGACGGGTCTGGTGGAGGGTATTATGTCAGTGACGGGTCTGGTGGAGGGTATTATGTCAGTGACGGGTCTGGTGGAGGGTATTATGTCAGTGACGGGTCTGGTGGAGGGTATTATGTCAGTGACGGGTCTGGTGGAGGGTATTATGTCAGTGACGGGTCTGGTGGAGGGTATTATGTCAGTGACGGGTCTGGTGGAGGGTATTATGTCAGTGACGGGTCTGGTGGGAGGGTATTATGTCAGTGACGGGTCTGGTGGAGGGTATTATGTCAGTGACGGGTCTGGTGGAGGGTATTATGTCAGTGACGGGTCTGGTGGAGGGTATTATGTCAGTGACGGGTCTGGTGGAGGGTATTATGTCAGTGACGGGTCTGGTGGAGGGTATTATGTCAGTGACGGGTCTGGTGGAGGGTATTATGTCAGTGACGGGTCTGGTGGAGGGTATTATGTCAGTGACGGGTCTGGTGGAGGGTATTATGTCAGTGACGGGTCTGGTGGAGGGTATTATGTCAGTGACGGGTCTGGTGGAGGGTATTATGTCAGTGACGGGTCTGGTGGAGGGTATTATGCCAGTGACGGGTCTGGTGGAGGGTATTATGTCAGTGACGGGTCTGGTGGAGGGTATTATGTCAGTGACGGGTCTGGTGGGAGGGTATTATGTCAGTGACGGGTCTGGTGGAGGGTATTATGTCAGTGACGGGTCTGGTGGGAGGGTATTATGTCAGTGACGGGTCTGGTGGAGGGTATTATGCCAGTGACGGGTCTGGTGGGAGGGTATTATGTCAGTGACGGGTCTGGTGGAGGGTATTATGTCAGTGACGGGTCTGGTGGAGGGTATTATGCCAGTGACGGGTCTGGTGGAGGGTATTATGTCAGTGACGGGTCTGGTGGAGGGTATTATGTCAGTGACGGGTCTGGTGGAGGGTATTATGTCCAGTGACGGGTCTGGTGGGAGGGTATTATGTCAGTGACGGGTCTGGTGGGAGGGTATTATGTCAGTGACGGGTCTGGTGGAGGGTATTATGCCAGTGACGGGTCTGGTGGAGGGTATTATGCCAGTGACGGGTCTGGTGGGAGGGTATTATGTCAGTGACGGGTCTGGTGGGAGGGTATTATGTCAGTGACGGGTCTGGTGGAGGGTATTATGTCAGTGACGGGTCTGGTGGGAGGGTATTATGTCAGTGACGGGTCTGGTGGAGGGTATTATGTCAGTGACGGGTCTGGTGGGAGGGTATTATGTCAGTGACGGGTCTGGTGGAGGGTATTATGTCAGTGACGGGTCTGGTGGAGGGTATTATGCCAGTGACGGGTCTGGTGGGAGGGTATTATGTCAGTGACGGGTCTGGTGGAGGGTATTATGCCAGTGACGGGTCTGGTGGGAGGGTATTATGTCAGTGACGGGTCTGGTGGAGGGTATTATGTCAGTGACGGGTCTGGTGGGAGGTATTATGCCAGTGACGGGTCTGGTGGAGGGTATTATGTCAGTGACGGGTCTGGTGGAGGGTATTATGTCAGTGACGGGTCTGGTGGGAGGGTATTATGGCCAGTGACGGGTCTGGTGGAGGGTATTATGCCAGTGACGGGTCTGGTGGAGGGTATTATGCCAGTGACGGGTCTGGTGGGAGGGTATTATGCCAGTGACGGGTCTGGTGGAGGGTATTATGTCAGTGACGGGTCTGGTGGAGGGTATTATGTCAGTGACGGGTCTGGTGGGAGGGTATTATGCCAGTGACGGGTCTGGTGGGAGGGTATTATGCCAGTGACGGGTCTGGTGGGAGGGTATTATGTCAGTGACGGGTCTGGTGGAGGGTATTATGTCAGTGACGGGTCTGGTGGAGGGTATTATGTCAGTGACGGGTCTGGTGGGAGGGTATTATGTCAGTGACGGGTCTGGTGGAGGGTATTATGTCAGTGACGGGTCTGGTGGAGGGTATTATGTCAGTGACGGGTCTGGTGGAGGGTATTATGTCAGTGACGGGTCTATTCGTTGCCTTGTTCGGGTTGAATGTAGACACAGTAGTCGCTTCTGTATATATTTATTGAGTGAGGCAAACAGGTGTATAACTGGCCAGCCGAGGTCCACCTACTCTGGGTCTGTGAGGATAACTCAGGCTGCTGGGAGCATGCTTGATGCTCCTCTGTCTGGCATGACGTCAGAGGCCTACTTGCCTGTGATTGGTTACATTTCAACTGACAGAATTTGAGTATAACACCGCTCGGACACGCTACCAAGTCGACGTCCCTTGTCGACAAGCTCTGGCTAGCTATATAGTTACAATGATACTGAAAGGACCTCGGTGGCATACAATAATGGCTTACATGTGAAATTTGCATAATAAAACATTGAAAGAAGATCAGGTGTGCGTAATACAAACAACTCGGCATATATGCACCAAAAAAAAAATTCATCATAATAGGTGAAAATCATGGTAACAATGCTTTGATTAAATCAGAGTATTAAGAACATGTGTATGTCTACTGATCAGATATGAACAATACAACTCAAGGTATTGCCTAAACAAAATTATTAACATGTGTCAATGGCATGTGCTTGAAAACCATACAAAATTAAACAATTATTACATTAATGGAACAAAGTTCTGACCTAACAACCACAATTGAATTTCAAGATAGATAATTTTTTTTTTTCTCTTTTTTTTTTTTTTTTTTCGAAATATACAATATATTTACAAGACCAATGTACAATATATATAATGTGCAATATATTTACAAGCATATACAAGACCTGGATCAAGAAGACTAACATCTGCGTGATAGCAGTCAGGATTCACTGGCCACAATGTGGTTGCTAGAACAATAATAACTCTTATGACAAGCACTGTAAAAATACAAATGGTAGTAGACTTGACAATGGCATCTAATTCATAACAAAATAAAGTTGAGAAAAACTATACATTATATATAATGGTAATAATAAGACACATGTGGTAGAAATACTGCAATTGAGTTTTTTTTTTTTTTTTTCAAAACAAACAGAATAACTACAGAGTGCATTCAATTATAAATTCTGCGGATATCTACACCTAGCTCATCCAGAGCACTATACAACTCTGGCTCTGACTGAAGGTCCGGAACAGATGAAACTTCATGTGACAAACTATCATCTTGAGAGATATCCTCGTTAACATCTAGCCAATGGACATGTGGTGAGTGCACGGTTGAAACGAGAGGTCTAGATCTAAGATTATAATTGCTAGTATGGGGTTGCTGAACATCAAGTGGTCTGTCAACCACAGAAGGTGGTGTCCGAGTAGGAGTATCTGTCTGGGTAAGTTCATTGTCATCTTCCTCATCAGTCTCGTCAACAGTCATTTTAGCTAACTTCATGTGGTCTAAATGCTCATTTATATACTCTCCTGTTAACAAGTTCTTAAGTCTGTATTTGTTACCTTTAATAAGCTCGATTACCTTATATGGACCCAAAAATTTCTTAGTTAACTTGTACATAGGACCAGACCTGTGTTGGTTAAGTATCATTACTACAGATCCAATAGTTATTTTATTGGGTTTAGCTCGTGCATTCCTTGCTAGAGTGAACTCGGCTGTTGCTTTGGAAAGTTGTTCTCGTATTTTCTTGAATACTAATTGCATTTGTCTACGCTTCACTTGAACAAAATCATCTACGTTATATAAGGGAGTAGGAGGTACGTTAATCAATTCATTAGGGAGGATCTTATCTGTACCATAAAGAATAGCGTGAGGTGTGTCACCAGTAGAAACATTAATTGAAGAATTTATAGCACACTGAATTAAGGGTATAAAATCATCCCAATTGTTGTTATCAAAATTCAACGTGACTCTCAAGGCATCTAACACTTTCCTGTTAGTACGTTCAGCTAGTCCATTACTTGCCGGATGATAAGGCATGATGCTACATTTTTTTGATGTTATATAAATCACACAAGCTAGTTAGAATACTATTACTGAATTCCGGACCATTATCTGAAAGGATTACTTTAGGCATACTATATCTACAAATTATTTGGTCATGGAATGCGCTGGCTATGGTTTCTGCTGTTTTGTTCGGGATAGGAACTAGTTCGCAAAACCGTGAAAAATTATCGACCATTACAAGCAAATGTTTGTTCCCTTTCTCTGTTTCCGCAAAATTTGTCAATAAATCCATCGATATTCGTTCCCAAGGAGCTTTAGTTGCTGGGTACACCTGAATTGGATTAGGTCCTGAAACATGTCCCTTGTGCTGTAAACAAGTTAAACATCTGTCAACATAATGAGCAATCTCCTTAGCCATTTTTGGCCAAAAATATTTCAATCGACCTTGTTGGAGTGTACGATCCTTTCCTGGATGTGCACTTGCAGGAGCATCATGGATAATTTTTAACACAGTTGGTACCAAGACAGCTGGAACAACTAACTGACAACATTTCCTCGGGGCTGTCCCTAGCTTTACTACTCTACACAGTAAATTGTCCAACATAACTAGTTCTTTCAATGGTACTGGTGGTTTATGAATCGGGCGAGTGTCTTGCTTAGTCAAAAATTTAATGACGGGTGCCCATATGGGGTCTTGTCTTTGTTCCGTTTCTACTACTGTAGCATCTAATGCTGGTAATTTAACTGAATCGCAGCTACGTGTCGAGAAAACGCATCCGCTACAACATTTTGCTTTCCTGGAATATATCCAAATGTGGGATTGAATTCTTGAATTGTGAGCAAATATCTAGCAAACTTTCCAACTGGATTCTTATTTTTGAACAAGGGAATTAATGGTTGGTGATCTGTAAGAACATGAACTGGGTAATTATAAATTGTATCCTTGAAATGTTTAAGTGCCCAAACAACTGCCAAGGCTTCTCGTTCTGTTGCACTATAATTTTTCTCTTCTTTGGATAATGTGCGGCTAGCATAAGCTATTGCGTGATCTCTGTGACCTTCTGTTTGAAGTAATGCAGCACCTAGACCTATGTCACTAGCATCTGTAACCAACGTAAAAGGTTTAGAAAAATCTGGATACCTAAGGACAGGTGACGAAATCAAGGCTGCTTTGAGTTTTTTGAATGACTGATCCTGGGCCTCTCCCCAAACAAAGGGTTCATCTTTTCTTTGCAACTTGTAAAGCGGAGCGGCTATAATAGAGAATCCAGCAATAAATGAACGATAAAATCCTACAAGACCTGTGAACTGTCTTACGGCTTCTGCGGTACGAGGTGTTGGAAAATCACGGGCAGCAATAATTTTTGATTCATTCAATGTAATACCTGAAGGTGTAACTGTATGACCTAGGAAATTAATCTTTTGCTTTAAAAATGAACATTTTGCAAGCTTTATTTTTAAATTAGCTTCAGCGAGCTTTGCAAGTACTTTTTCAAGGTTCTGGAAATGAGTCTGAACATCTTGCGACATGATTATGAGATCATCAAGGTAAACTAGAAGCGTACTTCCTATCAATCTACGAAATAGATTTGTCATGAGCCGTGAAAAGGTTATTGGACTACTACGCAAACCAAACGGCATTCTTTTGAAATGAAATGACCATTGGGAGTACTAAAGGCTGTCAATTGTTTACTTTCCTCATCAAGGGGGATTTGCCAGAATCCCTGCAACAAATCTAACGTTGAGAATACTTTGTTTCGACCAATACTTTGCAACAAATCATTTAGAACTGGAAGTGGGAAACGATCAGGTATTGTTACTCTGTTAAGCTTGCGATAATCGATTACAGGTCTCCAAGTCCCATCTCGCTTTGGTACAAGAATCAATGGAGCGTTCCATGGCGAATTACTCGATTCAATTACATCACTCTGTAACATTTCTTCTACAAGTCTATCTGCTTCTGCTCTCTGAGAATGGGGAAGACGGTAAGCTGGTACATAAATAGGCGTAGTTCCTTGTTCAAGGGGAATTTTATGTGTAATGAGAGGAGTGAGACCTAATTTTTCTCCTGGTAGAGCAACAACAGCTCTATTCTTGTTCAAAATTTTCAAAAGCTGAGCCACAGAGTCAGGAAAATCAGTAGGACTGAGGTGTTGCGCTTGCACCTCTGGCTGAGATCCCTGTTCTCCTGGTGTGAGTGTACAAACAGTATGATCCATGGAGACATCATCCACAACTCGCACCGGTAACGAGTAATGGGCAAAATCTACAACATGGGTACCAGACTGGAGATGGATATCGGCATTACTTGTGTTCGCGATAAAAAGTGAGACAGTACCATCCTGCACTGTGTGCCAGGAGGGTTCAACAAATGTACCATTCACTTTACATGTTTCACTTTCCGCAATCACATCCGACAACTCAGGCACTCCCTGAACCTTAACTCTTATTCTGGTGAGAGAATGAGGGTGTAGCACAGTGTCAGTAGCCGTGGAACCACTGACTTCAGAGATGGAAGCTGCCAGGCGAGCGAGACAACGAGAATCCGTTAGGGCGTCCCCTTCCAGAAAGTCCCGATACTCATTCTCCTTAACAACTGTACAACTACTATGCTTCAATTGAGTGCCTGTTTTCTCGGGTATGCTACCACGACAATGATCTGACAAACCTACGCTAGCAAGGCGGGTGTCAACAAATTAACATAATCTGATTGAAGGTTGAACTCGTGGCCCTGTCGATACATGCTACACAAGGGTATGACGTGGTCTTTGATACTTATGTTCCAACGATGGGGAAACAATGCAATATTTTCATCAATCATGGTGTACAGACCTAAGAGAATGTCTCCAGGAAAATGAATAATGTCAACAACTAAACATGTTATAGACAATGTGACATCATTGAACTTGAGTGGGAGGTCAATTTCACCCTGAACTTTTACTTTATTTCCTGAAATACCACTTAGAAAAGGTATGTGTGACTGTTTTAAAATAGTAGGGTGCTTACTTTCAATGTCTCTAAGAGCTGAGGGCTTGACAATATTAATTTTTGCACCTGAGTCAAGAAAAACTTTTAAAACTCTACCATGTACAATGGCTGATACAAGGGGACCATCACTTGAGACTGGACAAGTTACTATTTTTGACTTATGTTGTCTGGGATATCTGCGTCTTGTTTGTGTCAAATTTACTGTGGATCCGTCAACATCTACAACTGGTCTAGAGTCAGTGTCCTCCTCTGTCAAGTGTCCAAATCTATTTTGGGTAGCTACTGAATACACAGGGAGGGCACTAGGATTGGCTAGCTTGAATTGGTTAGCGGATGGCCTTGGGGGTTTCCCGACGACATGGAGTGGACATTCTGAGCTCCAGCATTCTGTGACTGAGCATTATAATTTGAAGTTGCATTATAGCTGGGCTGGGAGTTGTAATTACGAGAGTTCTGATAATGTCTTGGACGCTGTGAGCCTCGCCAAGACTGACCATGGGAGTTACGAGGTGGAGATGTCCTTTGCCTAGCTCTACAATCCGCAGTGTGGTGACCAACTTGTTTATGGTACGTGCAATATGGAAGCCTAGAATGATTAGATTGATGAGGGGGCCGAGAGAATTGTCTAGGAGGTGATGATCTAGGGGCGGACCAACAGTCCCTTGCAAGG
Organism: Procambarus clarkii; assembly: GCF_040958095.1. Lineage (NCBI taxonomy): Eukaryota > Metazoa > Arthropoda > Malacostraca > Decapoda > Cambaridae > Procambarus > Procambarus clarkii. The sequence goes on from NC_091236.1 coordinate 20,516,223, forward strand.
TGGTTACTCTTACCACAATGCCAACATGAGGGAGTGGATGGTTGTGGACTATGGCGTTTCGGCATTTTATGAGGCGGCGAATTTGACTGGGGGCTACGAGCATGGGTACGCTTCTGCGACCAAGAGTTTTGAGAATTTGTGGGAGGATGCTGAGAACTTGTAACTACATTTACAGCATCAGAGGGTGGCAACAGTTGAGCACTTCGGGGAGCTAGTTTATCGGCGGCATTGTTAATAGCCTCAAACACTTCACCAATTTCATGTTTAACACCAAAATTTTGTTGCTCAACGATTGGTTTTGTATGCTCGGGGGCAAAATGCATTAAAGTACCAAATGCTATCATTTTGGCCATAGCCTCAGGGGACAGATTATTGTCCTTATCTAACCAAGTTGAATTATTCATAGCAGAAACTAAGGCATACAGATACTGATCGAGACGGCTAGTAAACGCATTAAACGATTCACCAGGCTGCATGGTGGCATTGGCAATTTTCTTGACTAACCTATATGGGTCAAGGTCTCCTTTATTAACAAAGCGACGGCGAAAGAAATCCTTAAATTCAGGCCAAGACTGAAGGCTAACAATGGCTTTCTCATCAACAACAAAACGTGCATCACCTTTGGTTGTGTCCACGGCTGACCGTGCAATTGCTAAGTATTCGGCATCAGTAGGCTTAGAAAAACGTGCAACTGTTTTCGCTTCAACCTTACTAAACCATGATTCTAATAAACGCGATTCCCCAGCAAAAAGAGGAATAGCCATTTCCTGAGCTGATCTCTGGCCATTGGGACGAGCAACTGTTCCCATTGATTCTGAAGGGGTTTCAACAGTGGTAGGCATTGTCACAGCCGTGGAAGTAATATTTGAACGCAGATTATAATTAAGTGCACCTGGCATCAGAAATAGTACACACAAAAATAAACACAAAAAATATCAACTTGGCTAAAGTAAAAATGGCAGAAATAAAATTATTAAATTGGGCTAGGCAAGAAAATAATTAAGAACAAGCAAATTGTAAACTAATTTTAGCAATCTTTCATTAAAAAATGACTGGAATTAGATGTATGTAAATTAATTAAACCAGACTAAGCACAGCAATTTAGAATAAAAACTGGGAAATGCAATTGCAAAATTTCATTAAAAAGATTCAACACAACAAGTGGCAATGCAAGAAATATGGATGTAGCACATAAACTGGACACAGGAATGTATATAACTCCTATGGTAAAAGTTTAAAATAAAATGCTTAAAGGATAAATTTCAAGTTAGGTCTGGAGAAATTAAAAAAAAATTATATTGCACAAATCCTTAACTGCTACTAAAACAAGGATTTCTTAATTCACTGGAATTTGAATTTACCAATAACACTCTAGGAGAACAATTAAAATTCAATGAAATTACTGTAAGAAGCAGGAATGTTGAAATCACACAGGAAAACTGTTGGGAGTGCAGTACTGAACCAGCTCCAATATTTAACAAGTCACTGAATGGTTAATTCACAGGATATTATGGGAATTATTACATAAGTCACTTTTTAACACTTGGCACGTTGTTCTCAACTAGCAATTACTTATCTCAGGGTTGTAATTTATGAGGATCACCAGTAGCCAAAGTAGGAGAAGCGTCGTGAAGATCTGAAGAGGCCCATGTGAGGCGTGTTTACAAACTGGATGCGACGGCAGCGCTCCTGGCGGCGGTGGCGCGAGACTCAGGGACCCCACACTGTTCAGGCTAGAGGCACGAAGATAAATTCTGACGACGACAATATTGCGACGATGGAATAACCAGTTGATACTTGCGACGATGGCTGACGACGATTGCAGTAGCTTGCACCCTCACGAAGCTTGATACTGTCAGCTTGGGTGGCGGTGGTGGTGGTGGTGGGTGTAATAGGTGGTTCCCACGTGGTGGCGCGAGGTTCAAAAATGGCTGGCGCGGGAAGCTTCCTTCCTCCTCACTGATGAGTGAGCGTTCTCACAGGAGAATATTGACCCTTACTTCTAAAACGTTAGCCTGGAGTAGTGGTTGATGGCAGGACCCCGGTCTGGCACAATATTTGATGCGTGGGTGGCAGGATGGCGGCTTATGGCGGTGGCGGTGGCGGCGGTTTTGGCTGGAACACGAGGCGATGCTGGGTACTGGAACTTTTGCTTCCAGAAAAAAATTTCTGGATCCCACTGCTGCTACCAGTATTCGTTTGCCTTGTTCGGGTTGAATGTAGACACAGTAGTCGCTTCTGTATATATTTATTGAGTGAGGCAAACAGGTGTATAACTGGCCAGCCGAGGTCCACCTACTCTGGGTCTGTGAGGATAACTCAGGCTGCTGGGAGCATGCTTGATGCTCCTCTGTCTGGCATGACGTCAGAGGCCTACTTGCCTGTGATTGGTTACATTTCAACTGACAGAATTTGAGTATAACAGGTCTGGTGGAGGGTATTATGCCAGTGACGGGTCTGGTGGGAGGGTATTTTGTCAGTGACGGGTCTGGTGGAGGGTATTATGCCAATGACGGGTCTGGTGGGAGGGTATTATGTCAGTGACGGGTCTGGTGGAGGGTATTATGTCAGTGACGGGTCTGGTGGGAGGGTATTATGTCAGTGACGGGTCTGGTGGATGGTATTATGTCAGTGACGGGTCTGGTGGAGGGTATTATGTCAGTGACGGGTCTGGTGGAGGGTATTATGTCAGTGACGGGTCTGGTGGAGGGTATTATGTCAGTGACGGGTCTGGTGGGAGGGTATTATGTCAGTGACGGGTCTGGTGGAGGGTATTATGTCAGTGACGGGTCTGGTGGAGGGTATTATGTCAGTGACGGGTCTGGTGGGAGGGTATTATGCCAGTGACGGGTCTGGTGGGAGGGTCTGGTGGGAGGGTATTATACCAGTGACGGGTCTGGTGGAGGGTATTATGTCAGTGACGGGTCTGGTGGGAGGGTATTATGTCAGTGACGGGTCTGGTGGAGGGTATTATGTCAGTGACGGGTCTGGTGGGAGGGTATTATGCCAGTGACGGGTCTGGTGGGAGGGTCTGGTGGAGGGTATTATGTCAGTGACGGGTCTGGTGGAGGGTATTATGTCAGTGACGGGTCTGGTGGAGGGTATTATGCCAGTGACGGGTCTGGTGGGAGGGTCTGGTGGGAGGGTATTATGTCAGTGACGGGTCTGGTGGAGGGTATTATGTCAGTGACGGGTCTGGTGGAGGGTATTATGTCAGTGACGGGTCTGGTGGAGGGTATTATGTCAGTGACGGGTCTGGTGGAGGGTATTATGTCAGTGACGGGTCTGGTGGAGGGTATTATGCCAGTGACGGGTCTGGTGGAGGGTATTATGTCAGTGACGGGTCTGGTGGGAGGGTATTATGCCAGTGACGGGTCTGGTGGAGGGTATTATGTCAGGGACGGGTCTGGTGGGAGGGTATTATGCCAGTGACGGGTCTGGTGGGAGGGTATTATGTCAGTGACGGGTCTGGTGGGAGGGTCTGGTGGGAGGGTATTATACCAGTGACGGGTCTGGTGGAGGGTATTATGTCAGTGACGGGTCTGGTGGGAGGGTATTATGTCAGTGACGGGTCTGGTGGAGGGTATTATGCCAGTGACGGGTCTGGTGGAGGGTATTATGTCAGTGACGGGTCTGGTGGGAGGGTATTATGCCAGTGACGGGTCTGGTGGGAGGGTATTATGTCAGTGACGGGTCTGGTGGGAGGGTATTATACCAGTGACGGGTCTGGTGGAGGGTATTATGTCAGTAACGGGTCTGGTGGGAGGGTATTATGTCAGTGACGGGTCTGGTGGAGGGTATTATGCCAGTGACGGGTCTGGTGGAGGGTATTATGCCAGTGACGGGTATGGTGGAGGGTATTATGTCAGTGACGGGTCTGGTGGGAGGGTCTGGTGGAGGGTATTATGTCAGTGACGGGTCTGGTGGGAGGGTATTATGCCAGTGACGGGTCTGGTGGAGGGTATTATGTCAGTGACGGGTCTGGTGGGAGGGTATTATGTCAGTGACGGGTCTGGTGGAGGGTATTATGTCAGTGACGGGTCTGGTGGGAGGGTATTATACCAGTGACGCGTCTGGTGGGAGGGTATTATGTCAGTGACGGGTCTGGTGGGAGGGTATTATGCCAGTGACGGGTCTGGTTGGAGGGTATTATGTCAGTGACGGGTCTGGTGGAGGGTATTATGTCAGTGACGGGTCTGGTGGAGGGTATTATGTCAGTGACGGGTCTGGTGGGAGGGTATTATGTCAGTGACGGGTCTGGTGGGAGGGTATTATGTCAGTGACGGGTCTGGTGGAGGGTATTATGTCAGTGACGGGTCTGGTGGAGGGTATTATGTCAGTGACGGGTCACGGGTCTGGTGGAGGGTATTATGTCAGTGACGGGTCTGGTGGAGGGTATTATGTCAGTGACGGGTCTGGTGGAGGGTATTATGTCAGTGACGGGTCTGGTGGAGGGTATTATGCCAGTGACGGGTCTGGTGGGAGGGTATTATGCCAGTGACGGGTCTGGTGGGAGGGTATTATGTCAGTGACGGGTCTGGTGGAGGGTATTATGTCAGTGACGGGTCTGGTGGAGGGTATTATGCCAGTGACGGGTCTGGTGGGAGGGTCTGGTGGAGGGTATTATACCAGTGACGGGTCGGGTGGGAGGGTATTATGCCAGTGACGGGTCTGGTGGAGGGTATTATGTCAGTGACGGGTCTGGTGGAGGGTATTATGTCAGTGACGGGTCTGGTGGAGGGTATTATGTCAGTGACGGGTCTTGTGGAGGGTATTATGTCAGTGACGGGTCTGGTGGGAGGGTATTATGCCAGTGACGGGTCTGGTGGGAGGGTATTATGTCAGTGACGGGTCTGGTGGGAGGGTATTATGTCAGCGACGGGTCTGGTGGAGGGTATTATGTCAGTGACGGGTCTGGTGGAGGGTATTATGTCAGTGACGGGTCTGGTGGAGGGTATTATGTCAGTGACGGGTCTGGTGGAGGGTATTATGTCAGTGACGGGTCTGGTGGGAGGGTATTATGCCAGTGACGGGTCTGGTGGGAGGGTCTGGTGGGAGGGTATTATACCAGTGACGGGTCTGGTGGAGGGTATTATGTCAGTGACGGGTCTGGTGGAGGGTATTATGTCAGTGACGGGTCTGGTGGAGGGTATTATGTCAGTGACGGGTCTGGTGGAGGGTATTATGTCAGTGACGGGTCTGGTGGAGGGTATTATGTCAGTGACGGGTCTGGTGGAGGGTATTATGTCAGTGACGGGTCTGGTGGGAGGGTATTATGTCAGTGACGGGTCTGGTGGAGGGTATTATGTCAGTGACGGGTCTGGTGGGAGGGTATTATGTCAGTGACGGGTCTGGTGGAGGGTATTATGTCAGTGACGGGTCTGGTGGAGGGTATTATGTCAGTGACGGGTCTGGTGGGAGGGTATTATGTCAGTGACGGGTCTGGTGGAGGGTATTATGTCAGTGACGGGTCACGGGTCTGGTGGAGGGTATTATGTCAGTGACGGGTCTGGTGGAGGGTATTATGTCAGTGACGGGTCTGGTGGAGGGTATTATGTCAGTGACGGGTCTGGTGGAGGGTATTATGCCAGTGACGGGTCTGGTGGGAGGGGTATTATGCCAGTGACGGGTCTGGTGGGAGGGTATTATGTCAGTGACGGGTCTGGTGGAGGGTATTATGTCAGTGACGGGTCTGGTGGAGGGTATTATGCCAGTGACGGGTCTGGTGGGAGGGTATTATGTCAGTGACGGGTCTGGTGGGAGGGTATTATGCCAGTGACGGGTCTGGTGGGAGGGTATTATGCCAGTGACGGGTCTGGTGGGAGGGTATTATGTCAGTGACGGGTCTGGTGGAGGGTATTATGTCAGTGACGGGTCTGGTGGAGGATATTATGCCAGTGACGGGTCTGGTGGAGGGTATTATGTCAGTGACGGGTCTGGTGGGAGGGTATTATGCCAGTGACGGGTCTGGTGGGAGGGTCTGGTGGGAGGGTATTATACCAGTGACGGGTCTGGTGGAGGGTATTATGTCAGTGACGGGTCTGGTCGGAGGGTATTATGTCAGTGACGGGTCTGGTGGAGGGTATTATGTCAGTGACGGGTCTGGTGGGAGGGTATTATGTCAGTGACGGGTCTGGTGGGAGGGTATTATGTCAGTGATGGGTCTGGTGGGAGGGTATTATGCCAGTGACGGGTCTGGTGGGAGGGTATTATGTCAGTGACGGGTCTGGTGGGAGGGTATTATGTCAGTGACAGTAGTGAATAAGGAGACAGATTGAGGTAAAAAAATTTCAGAAACGGTTGGGCACTTCCATGCCGACTTGACCCTGGCGGGCCAGATCGTCCATCCCTCTTGTTTTAGGTGGTTAGGTTAGGGCACAGTCAGCGCGCTCCTGGCTGGCTGGCGGTGGTGGGGTGGTGGTCCCCCCTGGGGTCCCTGGGGGACCACCACCCATGGTGTACCTGAGGAACTGGTGCCCTTTCCTAACCTGTTTTTTTTTTACTTTTTGTCGCCTTGCTTTAAGATGAGTCTAGGGCCTCAAGGAGGGGGTCTCTACTTATGAGACGTACCGAGGATGAATGTTCAATAGTTGGAAACCAAAAAATACACTGGTGAAAGGCGTATAAACGTTTTTGGAGTATTTTAATGGCATGAGCAAAAATGCACGATTTGTCCCAGGGGTGTTACGAGAGTACTACGGTATCAATTTGGGGGCCCTTACTTTTGAATGGATCAGAGGGTGAATGTTCAATAGATTCAAACCAAGAAACACAGTTGAAAGCGAATATAGAAGTTTTTGGAGTACTTTAATGAGGCTATGACTGAATAGTATAGGGAGTCCTTGGGCACAGCTCCATTTTCTGTAATGGTCAGAGGTGGAAAACCCCAGTGGGGGTCAAGCATACAAGGGGGGGTCAAGATTCCTTACAAAGACCAAGTTTGGATATATAGGTGTAGTAAGCCTTATCTTGAATTTGCATGATACTGTGGGGTACATTGACATGAAGGGCGAGTCATAGAACAGGATCTGCATGTGAGATGGGTCATATTGGGGTTTTAAAGATGTTAAGATAGCTTTAAAGAGTCCTGTGTGCTTGATAGTGGGGAAATGTTCAGTCAATGATTCTCGTGTTTTGAATCTGAATGAGGGGTCCTAGTTTGCGTTCTAGTCGTAAAATGAGTTCCTTAGTATATTTGCTATGGAAAATGAGCTTTCAGTACTCTATATAATTTGAAATGAGGTCAAGAAAGACATGTTTATGTGCGAGAAGAGTCAGGTTGGAAACTGTTTATTCCAGTCATCCCCCCTCGGCATTGCTCCGTTTTCTGTAGCTAAAGTAAAGATTCCATTTTCTGTGGTATTCAGTTGAATACTGGTGAAAAAGGCATACTTGCATTTGTATGGTTCTAACCTGTTTATAGATTTTATAGATATATTTTTCGGGCCTCAAATTAGATTTTAATATGAAAAATAGCATCAAATGTATGTCTATCTTTTGTAATAAACGTTACAAGCATTAACAATACCTGTGATATTTCATAGCATACAAAAAGAAGTTTAAATAGTGGGGCCTCAGCCATATTATGTTGGGTTTGACACTCCAAACATTAATTTGACACTCGTAAATATACTATAAAGGAAAGTAGTTGAGTGGTTTAAGCAATTTAATACGTACTGGGAATCTGTTCGTATTCTGTATTAAATTTCATTTTTTAACATAATAGTTTTCAGCTATTGTGGTGGGGGCCCAATAACTTCATATAGCGCAACGACTGGCGCTATCTATACTTAGTCCCCCCTAAACTTAAAACTGTTGCACAATCTTACTTAAACACCAGCCCGTCCTCCAAAAATGGGGTGGTAAATGTAAGAAGACAATTAAGTGCAATTATGTACTATTCATAGCAGTTAGGAATTGTACTTATTTTCACTTAGTATTTAATCGTACTGTCAAATATATTGTGAATATTTGAGTTTACCTGAAAAACTGAATAGAAAACGACAACCTCACCTAACCGTCTTAGTTTTTGAAGATAATAATTTTATTGCTTCCTAATTACAATTAGTACTTAACTTATAGCTATATTGATATTACAGTTTTATAAAACTAATAAAACAAAACTAAAATATATCAATAAATTGTAAATTAACTCAGGATATTTTAAAATTTTGCATAAAATCTATGTTGTTTAATAAACCTGAAAAAGAAATTCTTGATATTTAAAACTTGTGTATTGCAAATCGAAATTGAAAACGTCATCCTAAAATTCTGAGTGACTTAACAGAAAACGAGAAAAATTAAAGCGGGGGAGGGAGTTGGGTCAATGTAACAGCCCCGTAAGTGCAATTATGCACTGCTTATTACAGTAAGAAAGTGTACTTATTACACTTAGTATTAAATCGTACTGTCAATTCGGAGGGTGGGTTGTAAACACATTGCTAAACTCTTATACACAAACAAAAACTCAATTTTTAACTTACACAAATAAACCCAGGGCTTTCACAGTTGCACAATCTTACTTAAACACATTGCTAAACTCTTATACACAAACAAAAACTCAATTTTTAACTTACACAAATAAACCCAGGGCTTTCACAGTTGCACAATCTTACTTAAAGACATTGCTAAACTCTTATACACAAACAAAAACTAAATTTTTAACTTACACAAATAAACCCAGGGCTTTCACATTCGCGTAAAATACTTAGTCCCCCCTAAACTTGAACACTCACAATCTTACGGTGCTTAATTTCCAAAGCCTTCCAAACCTGCACTGGGTCCTGCCCAGCTGACTGCGGCTGGATGGATTACAATTGAGCCAAAAACAGTTGGTCAGGGCGAGATACGGCCTCATTTTTAGAGACATTTACTATAGCAAAAGCTTGAACGTCGAAAACTGAATGCGGGCCTGCACGAGAGTTGTTCTTGGCACTCGAATGTTTAGAGATTAAAATACATAGAATCTGCAAGAGCCCACCCAAGTCGCTTACGCGGGCAATAGACATGTTTTTCGCCCAAATGTATTTATTTAAAATAATACGTCAGATAGAAAGAGTTTCGCATTGCTATTATATTTACCTTATAAAGCCGCTTTATAAAAATGGTATGCCACTGCGTATTATGATTGTTTTATAATAAAGATTGCATAAATACTTACACGATTTCATAAACAAAAAAAAACTTTTAATGAGCCATGGTTGGAAGGCTTCTTCATTACAGTAAATACAAACTTTTAAAATTAATTAAAATATATATCTCATAGAGAAAGATTTATTCTTCAGGATATATATTATTTATTAATTAAGAGTTTCATTCTGTATAAAAAATTAAAGTTGCCGATATTTTCAAAACTCTGGCCACAAATTTTTTACAAAAGTTTTCCAAGGGAGTAAATCTTGCTTCCTCTCTTTCTCTCAAATGTTTCCTCATTTGCACAGGAGCAGAGCAACCCCTTCGTGCCCTGGTTCAGTTCCCCAACGTCCGAGCTAATGGACATTACAAATTTCACTAAATGATGCAGTATCTTAGCTGTCTCTCTAATTATAAAGGTGTTAATCTTTTTTTTTTTAACCTTTGAGTGCTAGGTCTCAAAAAGGTTCTTTACCTTAGAAAGAAAGAGAGAGAGAGAGATTCTATTTTTGTCCATATTCGAGCGGAATGTTGAGCAACCTTCGTGCAGGACCCGGTTCAGTTCCCCAACGTCCGAGCTATTGCACATAGCAAATTTCTCTAAATGAGGCAGTATCTCGCCCCCACCCCCCGGATCAATGATTTTAGGGCAGTAAATAAGCAATTGCAATCCATCCAGCCGGCGACTTATCAGTGACTGTGGAAAGAATGTGTGTTCTTAGGACCATTATGGCCACTTCGCGCATATTCATTCCCTCACACATTTGAGTATTTGTTTCCCACATCAAGAATTTTGTCAAAAAACGTTCAAGGAAATACGAGCTTATTTATTCCAACTTATAGATAAAAAACAAAAAAAATAAACTGGCGACCCCTGGCAGCAAGTTCAGGAGGTCTCAGCCTATATCTGGCTGGGGTGGGTGTGGGGTTCTCAGTGAGAGATCATATGACCAAGCTGTGATGGAGACTATAAATGGTATGCATAAACCCTAATACTTTACAGGACTTGTCATGGTTTGTGCCTCATTGATAATTCGTTCCAAGTAGTTAAAAGTTAAATCTAAAAGAAATCCAATAAAGTTCAACGATTTTTTTCTCTCTCTCTATGGGCGTATGCAATTAATTTTTTCTGTTATATCTTTTATCAGAGCTCGGCCATCAGGCTGTAGATGTTGAGGAAAAGAGGAAGGTGCAATGCAGGGAATCGCCCCTGGTATTTATTTCACGAGGTCATTGCGTCGTGGAGTATGAGGAATTGCCCAAGTTCATCGCACGCGTCAAGGCTTTGGCGGCAATTGAAAAGCAGTATGAAGGCGCAGATTTAGAAGACTCACATGTTCAAAGACAGAAAACAAAAAAAATTAACGCCGTTGAAACCGTATATGGCGGTTTTTGTGACGAAACAGAAATAAGACTACCTGTCGAAATAGGAATAGGCTTGATTAATGTGGCGTATAATGGAATACCCAACTTTATCGAGTGGGTGCAAGCCCAAGGTGAAATAGAAAAACAGTTTGCGGGGATTGATTTTAAACAGCGTGAAAACTGGTTTATTTATCATGACAAAGTTCGAGCGCAGAATGCATTTAGAGAAATTTTCTTTGGGGATTATGGGGATTATTGTTCCACCTCCGAAGCTGAGGAAATTGCGCCAGAGGATGAGGTTTATTGGAGGGAAAATTTGCATCCAGTCATTAAGGCAGATCTAGATAAAAGCTCCACCCACAAGATAACTCTTAGGAACTATTGATGCAAAGGGGACATACTACAGGAACAATGTGTGGGTGGCCTGATGGGGGGGGGGGGGGGTTATCCCCAAATCCCGAGACTTTGTACCCCAACCCAGACTCTGTTCAACCAGAACATTATTTTGTTTGTATATATATATATATATATATATATATATATATATATATATATATATATATATATATATATATATATATATATATATATATATATATATATGTATATATATATATATATATATATATATATATATATATATTAGTATATTTTGGAAGCAGTCTTTCCTGTAGACATATATTATTAAATATGACCGAAAAAGTAAGATTAATAATTCTAACACGAATTTTCTCAATCTTTCGTACATTACGCTTCACTGTTGGAGGTAAATCAAAAATCACTTCTCCAAAATTCATTTTTATTTCTAGTCTGACGCGACATGGGCGCGTTTCGTAAAACTTATTACATTTTCAAAGACTTCACAAATACACAACTGATTAGAACTTGCGTTTCCCTGATTTTATATCTACATTTGAGTGAGGTGGGAAGGGTGATGTGGCATTACATTTGAGTGAGGTGGGAAGGGTGATGTGGCATTAACACAAGACAGAACACTAGGGGATATTAATAGGGTATTAAAAGTATCAACACAAGACAGAACAGAAACAATGGGTATTGAATAGAAGTGTTTGTAGAAAGCCTATTGGTCCATATTTCTTGATGCTTCTATATTGGAGCGGAGTCTTGAGGTGGGTAGAATATAGTTGTGCAATAATTGGCTGTTGATTGCTGGTGTTGACTTCTTGATGTGTAGTGCCTCGCAAACGTCAAGCCGCCTGCTATCGCTGTATCTATCGATGATTTCTGTGTTGTTTACTAGGATTTCTCTGGCGATGGTTTGGTTATGGGAAGAGATTATATGTTCCTTAATGGAGCCCTGTTGTTTATGCATCGTTAAACGCCTAGAAAGAGATGTTGTTGTCTTGCCTATATACTGGGTTTTTTGGAGCTTACAGTCCCCAAGTGGGCATTTGAAGGCATAGACGACGTTAGTCTCTTTTAAAGCGTTCTGTTTTGTGTCTGGAGAGTTTCTCATGAGTAGGCTGGCCGTTTTTCTGGTTTTATAGTAAATCGTCAGTTGTATCCTCTGATTTTTGTCTGTAGGGATAACGTTTCTATTAACAATATCTTTCAGGACCCTTTCCTCTGTTTTATGAGCTGTGGAAAAGAAGTTCCTGTAAAATAGTCTAATAGGGGGTATAGGTGTTGTGTTAGTTGTCTCTTCGGAGGTTGCATGGCTTTTCACTTTCCTTCTTATGATGTCTTCGATGAAACCATTGGAGAAGCCGTTATTGACTAGGACCTGCCTTACCCTACAGAGTTCTTCGTCGACTTGCTTCCATTCTGAGCTGTGGCTGAGAGCACGGTCGACGTATGCGTTAACAACACTCCTCTTGTACCTGTCAGGGCAGTCGCTGTTGGCATTTAGGCACATTCCTATGTTTGTTTCCTTTGTGTAGACTGCAGTGTGGAAACCTCCGCCCTTTTCCATGACTGTTACATCTAGAAAAGGCAGCTTCCCATCCTTTTCCGTCTCGTAAGTGAAACGCAGCACGGAACTCTGCTCAAATGCCTCCTTCAGCTATATATATATATATATATATATATATATATATATATATATATATATATATATATATATATATATATATATATATATATATATATATATATATATATATATATATATATATATATATATATATATAATATATAATGTGTGTGTGTGTGTGTTTTTTTTACCTAAATAAAAAAAAATCATGTATCATTATTATTATTATTATTGCACACTCCCCTTGAAGATGAAATATGTTAAAAAAAATAAATGTCAGGTAGTATTTGCTAGAGTACTTGTCATGGGGGTGAATAAGTGATGAGGTCTCTCTCTTATTTTTAAAAACTACTTTAACAGATAAAAAAAAAAAAACTTGACATTTATACAATTTTTTATTTTATTATGAGTACATATACAAAAAAAAACAAGCACTTTTTTATTATTTGTCGTTAGTGTAATAAGATCTAAGGTTCCTCCTTTTACTCGATGGTCTCTTCACTACTTGTGGCGGTACTTGACCTTTCCCTGCTCCATCTTGTTTAGGACGCACCAGCACAAATTCTTTTTTGCATTTTTTCATTACATGGGCCAAATGAGCCAGTGTAGGGTAGTAAGATGCCAGCCATTCTTCTTCTTCTTCACCTGCTCTAGACCAACCCACCCCAGAATTGCAGCCTATACCAAATGGCATAACTATCCGTTTGATAGAATTATTACTCTTGGCTTCGCTCATAATGCGACTCACGGCCTTTTTAAAACACCATCGTCTGTTGATAGTTGTATCTCTCCACAATCCCGCTACTAAATCAATATCTTTACTGTGCTTAATATGAAATTGGTTAATGTCATTATTTTCAATAGACGCACCTACACTATATTGACATATGAGGGCTAAGAGATAAGGCTGCACATTAGGTTCTGGTGGCGGGGAGAGGATTATATTTCCTGGAGTGTAACGATCCGTAACTACAGCACAAAGCGTTTCAGGACATATTTTCTTTTCAACCACCCCATAAGGATATTTTTCCCACAGCGGTTGGGAGTAACCATTAGAAAACTGGTGTAGGGCAGGAAGATCATAGACAATACAGTCCCCGGGTTTAAATATATCATCGTTGGGGAAATCCACTTCAATAATAGAATCTTTGAGTCTCCGTAATTTGGCTCGCATGTAGTTGGAACACATCTCGAAGCGATTAAAAAGGTTTTTTAACATAACCTTCGTCTTATATACACCTTGTCACATAGAGTTGTTAGAGGCTTTTATAATATGTAATTCATAGTTTTTCTTTTTGTACAGAGAAATTAGGAAACAATAAATAAATAAATGTGTGTGTGTGTGTGTGTGTGTAGAGAAATTAGGAAAAGTAAATAAAAATACAGGTTAACATTTCTTTTTTTGTGGTTTAATTTGTATGAAATATTACAATATAGATTCTACAGCTTTTCTAATCTCATCTTCATTATATTCCATTTCCATTTTCTCTTTGTCTTCATTGTCGTCGTCTTCCACAATAGTGAGCACTTCATCACCTACAGTAACAGACATGGCGCCGGTAGATGGATCATCTTCCACGACAGCTGACCCGTCTTCTCTCACGTCAGCGGCAGGTCCGACAGTAGAAACAGTCTTTATCATTCGTAGAAACAGGTGGAATGGCCATACGTGGAATCTTGTGTCTAAAGATGCCATGGGTTGGAGAGCGAGTTGGCGTGTCATTATTTACAGGACATATCATTAAAGTGTCTATACCACGTTCTTGCAGTTTCTGAGCTAATTTGCACATCACAGGGAAATATTTAGTCTCCCATATGTTGCGTTCCCCACTTGTGAGATACTGCCCGCAAGCCTTGCCCAACCCATATGGGAAAATAATCCTTCCCACTTGTCCTCTTCGGCTTCTCTGAAGAATATGTTCAATGGCTTTTCGCAGAGCTTTGTCAAACCAACGCCATCTTTGGTATTCGGTATCATTTTTCAGGCCGTCATAAAAATGCTCATCCAAACTCCATGCTTCGTACCTGGGCTTTTTGTAAGAAGATGGCGTCGCTGGACCGTTGGTAAACTGGGTGATTAATCCAATAAGGTGCGGTAAAACAGCATAACTTTCATAGGGGTCGTCATCCATCCTATTGCAGAATTCGGGTGCTTCGCCAACAAATATGAGGCCGGGGATATCTCTATCAGTTCTAACAGCACGATTTTTGTACGGCAGGTTTTTCCGATGCAATCGAGCATAGGGGTATCGTTCCCATAAAGTGTGCACCATTTCGCTCAACTGCACGCTTGTTGCATCCAAATCATAGAGCAGACAATCACGATTGTTATAGATGGGCAAAGAGGCAAAGTCGCCAATCAGGGAGGGGAGCTCCATAGTGCTGGCTTGTGAGGTAGTGACTCGGAAGGGGGTCTATATACACTTTTCACGCCGGCGCGGGGGACAACTGCGCATCGTAGAGTTGCCAGGGACATTTTTTTTTTCCTTGGAGCTCTGGTCATTACGCACCAATATAACATTAACATCGTAATGTTTTAAGTTTTCATACAGATCTTCGATAATTGGAAGATATGTTTCCTCCCAAACTTCATCTCTTTGAACACAGGTGCGACCAATACCCACAGGTAATACAACTCGTGCGATTTCCGGAGAAGACTTGATGAATCTCGTTATGGCTTCTATAGCCTTTTTGAAATAGATGAGGCGATTTTGCGTTGTATCTTCTTTTAATCCGGTGAGCATATCACGATCTTTGGATTTTTCTATATGCGACTTGGCGATCTCATTGTTCTCTACAGGCGCCCCTATACCATATTGCACTGCAGCAGCAATAATGCAGGGGAGATTTTCAGCTCGACGATTGGAGACATGAATTGAACCGGGAATTGGGCGATCATGGGGAACACATCTCTTGAGATTATACAAAGGCCTGCGTTCACCATAGGCACTTGCGTGTTTGTATTTCACTGATATGTCCTTCGCCATCCCGTACGGGACGCAAGATATGCAGTTTACAGGATACACAATGCAAATTTCATTATTGCAAAATTCTTCATCGGTTAAATATCCGGTGTGCGTTTCCAGCCACGTCTCCATTTTTCTTTTTTTTTTACTTTCCCTTATGTTTTGGATAAAACCTAGTCAACCGCCCTGTGTCGACCCTGCGAATATTCGTCGTGGGGGCTTTGCGCCCTTATATCTCCATCCCTGCTAGTGCGTGTAAAAGTTACCACGTACTGAGCAAATATTTATATTATTATTATAAGGGCCTCGACCAACAAGAAGCCCATAGGAACATTTTTTTTTCACCGACTTAATTAGTATAAAAAAAAAAAAAAACACTTCAAATAGCGCAATATGTATCTCAAAATATCTTGCCATAAAATATCAATATACGTCAGCTTAATACCCAAACACTGGCAACCTTTTTTTTTCAGAAGCAGAAAAGGTCAAACACAGTGCGACATGTTAATTTTTTTTTTTTTTAATGTTCCCCCCCCCCCATGAAAAAACCGTAGTCAGACTATATTCCCTTAATGAAATATATATAAAGTCATGGAGGCCACATCATTATTGGAAGGTTTGTGATAACTTATTGACATTAGGGATACCTTATGTAGTTAATGACATTTCTCGATAATTATCACAAAAAATAAGTACTTGGTCACCTTTCCTAGACTACCAACTGCCATCTTTTTTTTTTAAATTAACTGCATTATGCAACATGATTTAGCACATTTGCGAGTCATTTTTTCCTTTCCCCGTTTCCTCATAATTATGCCATAAAAAAAAGAGTAGCGGTGGCTAGAATTGCCAAACCAAAAAAAAAAAAAGAAACTAGCACATATGTAGCGATCTTTGACACTTATTTCGGGGAGGGAAAGGACGGGCAATATATAGCCTAGGATCTTGCCTCCATTCGCCAGTGTCGCACCAGTACACAATGGAACCTTCCCGTACTAAAACGTTTTACTCCAGGGACAGTCTTAAATGTGCCCAAATGCGTTTAGACACCTTTATAAATTGGCCTGTCGAGTGGCTAAACCCCCAAGACCTGGTGAATGAGGGATTTTATTATCTGAGAGTTGCGGATCATTGTTCCTGCGCCTTTTGTTGTAAAGTTGTGCATGCTTGGATTGAGGGCGATACGCCCCGTAGTAGGCATGCGAAAGTGTCGCCAAATTGTTCCTTCATAAGAGGCGAAAAGGACAATAACGTTCCTTTGGAAATCACCAAACTGGCATTCGAATATGGGCTGGATTTCTTTTCACCCCTATTCGAACCAAAGAATATAGCAACATCTGATCGTGAGTATATTGTATAAATATAATTTACTAGTTTATCTGTGAATAATTAGTATTGGCGATGTGGAGGGAGGACAAAAAAAAATAAGTATAAACGCAGGAAGTCTTTTCAAATAATTTTTCTTTATTTTTTTTTGTTTTTGAAAGAATTGACTTAGAACCTGTGTCTTATGCATATATGTGATGGAGCATCTTTTGTTTTTTTAGAGACCCCACCCCGCGAGGAAGAAACTAAAATGACTGGAGATGATTTGCAGGTTCTGGGGGTAATTCCATACGCTAAACCTAGATATCCAGGCTTGGCAACATACAAACAGCGTTTGGAAACATTCGACCTCAGCTGGACTGGTTGTGTCAAGCAAACATCTCACGAATTGGCAGAATCAGGATTTTTCTTCTGTGGTAAACAAATATTGTTGTAGTTTTTGTTATTTTTAGTGTGTGCGTGTGTATCCTCCTGGCCGGGGAGGATTTACTGGGCGCAAATCCTTAACTGTAGCCTCTGTTTAACTCAACAGTAAAATGGGTACTTGGTTGTAAAAAACGATTCTTCGAGGTGGGGATTGTATTCTAGGGACCTGCCCGAAATGCTAGGCCGTACAAGAATGTAACAACTCTTGTATATATCTGAAAAAAAAGTGTGTTTACTCCCCCAATTGTGCTTGCGGGGGTGGAGCTCTGGCTCTTTGGTCCCGGGAAGTGTGTGTGTGTGTGTGTGTGTGTGTGTGTGTGTGTGTGTGTGTGTGTGTGTGTGTGTGTGTGTGTGTGTGTGTGTGTGTGTGTGTGTGTGTGTGTGTGCGCGTGTGTGTGTTTTTGTATTACAACATTGCCGGATGTGAGCTATAATAATAATAATGAATGGGAATATTTTTTTTCTTAAATTTACAGGCCTAAGTGACCACATGCGCTGCTTTTTCTGTGGGAATGGTTTTCGTAATCGGGAACCCGCTGACGACCCTTGGACACTGCACGCGCAATGGTATCCTGAGTGCACCTTTGTCAACATTAAAAAGGATGCACAGTTCATTAAGAATGCTAGAGAATCTTCGCAGCGTCGAACTATAAAACCCATAGATGAACATCTTTTAACTGGTCTGATGGAAGGTTTGGGTTTTTTCCCAGCATTAATTGAACATTTTGGATTTCCTGATGTCTGTGTGAGACCTGCCTTAAGGCTATATCTCAAAAGCACCAAAGATTTATTACCGTTTGTTACAGAGGCCAGATGTATAGAATTAATGTTGTGGTATATGCAAGAGAGCACTAAAGCCAAAATGGGTTTAAGGGGAATTCATCATGAGGATGTGGAAGGTAGGGTAGAGCCTGCGAATCTGGAATGGCAATCCGCGCCCTCTGACATGGAAACAGTCGCCACAGCTAATGAAATGGATGTCGACGTTGTTGGATCAATGAGCGGGTTCATGAGCACTAATCTTGGTTTGCGGGCTTTGCCTTCTCCTGTTGAAACAGAGGCGGAAGAGACGACTATAGTCGCTAATGAAATGGATGTTGAAACTGGCGAAGAGGCCACAGACTTTGATGCGACATCCCATGTTGAAACTGTGATGAACACATCTACGCCAACGTCTTGGGCTGCTGATATTTTGTGTAAGGTGTGCTTTAACAATGCGTTGAGTGTCGTACTGCTGCCCTGCAGACATATGGTAACATGCGGTAATTGTCTTGTATCTATGAGAAACTGCCCCATTTGCAGACGCACCATTTCGCATGTCCTTCGACCGATTATTTCCTAAGAAGACAAAAAAGGCATAGAGACTAATTTATTTATGTAAATAAAAATTGTACAAATGTCGAGTTGTTTTTTTATATTCATAAATTAGTATAAATAAGCTCACATTTTCATGAACAATATTTTTTTTTTTTTGGGGGGGGGATTAGATTGCAATTGCTTATTTACTGCCCTAAAATCATTGATCCGGGGGGTGGGGGCGAGATACTGCCTCATTTAGAGAAATTTGCTATGTGCAATAGCTCGGACGTTGGGGAACTGAACCGGGTCCTGCACGAAGGTTGCTCAACATTCCGCTCGAATATGGACAAAAATAGAATCTCTCTCTCTCTTTCTGAGGTAAAGAACCTTTTGAGAACTAGCACTCAAAGGTTAAAAAAAAAAAGATTAACACCTTTATAATTAGAGAGACAGCTAAGATACTGCATCATTTAGTGAAATTTGTAATGTCCATTAGCTCGGACGTTGGGGAACTGAACCAGGGCCCGCACGAAGGGGTTGCTCTGCTCCTGTGCAAATGAGGAAACATTTGAGAGAAAGAGAGGAAGCAAGATTTACTCCCTTGGAAAACTTTTGTAAAAAATTTGTGGCCAGAGTTTTGAAAATATTGGCAACTTTAATTTTTTATACAGAATGAAACTCTTAATTAATAAATAATATATATCCTGAAGAATAAATCTTTCTCTACGAGATATATATTTTTAATTAGTTTAAAAAGTTTGTATTTACTGTAATGAAGAAGCCTTCCAACCATGGCTCATTAAAAGTTTTTTTTGTTTATGAAATCGTGTAAGTATTTATGCAATATTTATTATAAAACAATCATAATACGCAGTGGCATATCATTTTTATAAAGCGGCTTTATAAGGTAAATATAATAGCAATGCGAAACTCTTTCTATCTGACGTATTATTTTAAATAAATACATTTGGGCGAAAAACATGTCTATTGCCCGCGTAAGCGACTTGGGTGGGCTCTTGCAGATTCTATGTATTTTAATCTCTAAACATTCGAGTGCCAAGAACAACTCTCGTGCAGGCCCGCATTCAGTTTTCGACGTTCAAGCTTTTGCTATAGTAAATGTCTCTAAAAATGAGGCCGTATCTCGCCCTGACCAACTGTTTTTGGCTAAATTGTAATCCATCCAGCCGCAGTCAGCTGGGCAGGACCCAGTGCAGGTTTGGAAGGCTTTGGAAATTAAGCACCGTAAGATTGTGAGTGTTCAAGTTTAGGGGGGACTAAGTATTTTGCGCGAATGTGAAAGCCCTGGGTTTATTTGTGTAAGTTAAAAATTGAGTTTTTGTTTGTGTATAAGAGTTTAGCAATGTGTTTAAGTAAGATTGTGCAACTGTGAAAGCCCTGGGTTTATTTGTGTAAGTTAAAAATTGAGTTTTTGTTTGTGTATAAGAGTTTAGCAATGTGTTTAAGTAAGATTGTGCAACAGTTTTAAGTTTAGGGGGGACTAAGTACAGATAGTGCCAGTCGTTGCGCTATATGAAGTTATTGGGCCCCCACCACAATAGCTGAAAACTATTATGATGTTAAAAAATGAAATTTAATACAGAATACGAACAGAATCCCAGTACGTATTAAATTGCTTAAACCACTCAACTACTTTCCTTTATAGTATATTTACGAGTGTCAAATTAATGTTTGGAGTGTCAAACCCAACATAATATGGCTGAGGCCCCACTATTTAAACTTCTTTTCGTATGCTATGAAATATCACAGGTATTGTTAATGCTTGTAACGTTTATTACAAAAGATAGACATACATTTGATGCTATTTTTCATATTAAAATCTAATTTGAGGCCCGAAAAATATATCTATAAAATCTATAAACAGGTTAGAACCATACAAATGCAAGTATGCCTTTTTCACCAGTATTCAACTGAATACCACAGAAAATGGAATCTTTACTTTAGCTACAGAAAACGGAGCAATGCCGAGGGGGGATGACTGGAATAAACAGTTTCCAACCTGACTCTTCTCGCACATAAACATGTCTTTCTTGACCTCATTTCAAATTATATAGAGTACTGAAAGCTCATTTTCCATAGCAAATATACTAAGGAACTCATTTTACGACTAGAACGCAAACTAGGACCCCTCATTCAGATTCAAAACACGAGAATCATTGACTGAACAATTCCCCACTATCAAGCACACAGGACTCTTTAAAGCTATCTTAACATCTTTAAAACCCCAATATGACCCATCTCACATGCAGATCCTGTTCTATGACTCGCCCTTCATGTCAATGTACCCCACAGTATCATGCAAATTCAAGATAAGGCTTACTACACCTATATATCCAAACTTGGTCTTTGTAAGGAATCTTGACCCCCCCTTGTATGCTTGACCCCCACTGGGGTTTTCCACCTCTGACCATTACAGAAAATGGAGCTGTGCCCAAGGGCTCCCTATACTATTCAGTCATAGCCTCATTAAAGTACTCCAAAAACTTCTATATTCGCTTTCAACTGTGTTTCTTGGTTTGAATCTATTGAACATTCACCCTCTGATCCATTCAAAAGTAAGGGCCCCCAAATTGATACCGTAGTACTCTCGTAACGCCCCCGGGACAAATCGTGCATTTTTGCTCATGCCATTAAAATACTCCAAAAACGTTTATACGCCTTTCACCAGTGTATTTTTTGGTTTCCAACTATTGAACATTCATCCTCGGTACCTCTCATAAGTAGAGACCCCCTCCTTGAGGCCCTAGACTCATCTTAAAGCAAGGCGACAAAAAGTAAAAAAAAACAGGTTAGGATAGGGCACCAGTTCCTCAGGTACACCATGGGTGGTGGTCCCCCAGGGACCCCAGGGGGGACCACCACCCCACCACCGCCAGCCAGCCAGGAGCGCGCTGACTGTGCCCTAACCTAACCACCTAAAACAAGAGGGATGGACGATCTGGCCCGCCAGGGTCAAGTCGGCATGGAAGTGCCCAACCGTTTCTGAATTTTTTTTACCTCAATCTGTCTCCTTATTCACTACTGTCACTGACATAATACCCTCCCACCAGACCCGTCACTGACATAATACCCTCCCACCAGACCCGTCACTGGCATAATACCCTCCCACCAGACCCGTCACTGGCATAATACCCTCCCACCAGACCCGTCACTGACATAATACCCTCCCACCAGACCCGTCACTGACATAATACCCTCCACCAGACCCGTCACTGACATAATACCCTCCCACCAGACCCGTCACTGACATAATACCCTCCACCAGACCCGTCACTGACATAATACCCTCCACCAGACCCGTCACTGACATAATACCCTCCCACCAGACCCGTCACTGACATAATACCCTCCCACCAGACCCGTCACTGACATAATACCCTCCACCAGACCCGTCACTGACATAATACCCTCCACCAGACCCGTCACTGGCATAATACCCTCCACCAGACCCGTCACTGGCATAATACCCTCCACCAGACCCGTCACTGACATAATACCCTCCCACCAGACCCGTCACTGACATAATACCCTCCACCAGACCCGTCACTGGTATAATACCCTCCCACCAGACCCTCCCACCAGACCCGTCACTGGCATAATACCCTCCACCAGACCCGTCACTGACATAATACCCTCCACCAGACCCGTCACTGGCATAATACCCTCCACCAGACCCGTCACTGACATAATACCCTCCAGCAGACCCGTCACTGGTATAATACCCTCCCACCAGACCCTCCCACCAGACCCGTCACTGACATAATACCCTCCCACCAGACCCGTCACTGACATAATACCCTCCACCAGACCCGTCACTGGTATAATACCCTCCCACCAGACCCTCCCACCAGACCCGTCACTGGCATAATACCCTCCACCAGACCCGTCACTGACATAATACCCTCCACCAGACCCGTCACTGGCATAATACCCTCCACCAGACCCGTCACTGACATAATACCCTCCACCAGACCCGTCACTGGCATAATACCCTCCACCAGACCCGTCACTGTCATAATACCCTCCACCAGACCCGTCACTGACATAATACCCTCCCACCAGACCCGTCACTGGCATAATACCCTCCCACCAGACCCGTCACTGGCATAATACCCTCCCACCAGACCCGTCACTGACATAATACCCTCCCACCAGACCCGTCACTGGCATAATACCCTCCACCAGACCCGTCACTGACATAATACCCTCCACCAGACCCGTCACTGACATAATACCCTCCCACCAGACCCGTCACTGACATAATACCTTCCCACCAGACCCGTCACTGGCATAATACCCTCCACCAGACCCGTCACTGACATAATACCCTCCACCAGACCCGTCACTGACATAATACCCTCCACCAGACCCGTCACTGACATAATACCCTCCACCAGACCCGTGACCCGTCACTGACATAATAACCTCCACCAGACCCGTCACTGACATAATA
Source organism: Procambarus clarkii (assembly GCF_040958095.1). NCBI lineage: Eukaryota > Metazoa > Arthropoda > Malacostraca > Decapoda > Cambaridae > Procambarus > Procambarus clarkii. Next base: position 20,539,204 of record NC_091236.1, read on the forward strand.
CCCTCCCACCAGACCCGTCACTGACATAATACCCTCCACCAGACCCGTCACTGACATAATACCCTCCCTCCAGACCCTCCCACCAGACCCGTCACTGGCATAATACCCTCCACCAGACCCGTCACTGACATAATACCCTCCACCAGACCCGTCACTGACATAATACCCTCCACCAGACCCTCCCACCAGACCCGTCACTGGCATAATACCCTCCCACCAGACCCGTCACTGACATAATACCCTCCACCAGACCCGTCACTGACATAATACCCTCCCACCAGACCCGTCACTGACATAATACCCTCCACCAGACCCGTCACTGGTATAATACCCTCCCACCAGACCCTCCCACCAGACCCGTCACTGGCATAATACCCTCCCACCAGACCCGTCACTGACATAATACCCTCCACCAGACCCGTCACTGACATAATACCCTCCACCAGACCCGTCACTGACATAATACCCTCCCACCAGACCCGTCACTGACATAATACCCTCCACCAGACCCGTCACTAACATAATACCCTCCCACCAGACCCGTCACTGACATAATACCCTCCACCAGACCCGTCACTGACATAATACCCTCCACCAGACCCGTCACTGACATAATACCCTCCACCAGACCCGTCACTGACATAATACCCTCCACCAGACCCGTCACTGACATAATACCCTCCCACCAGACCCGTCACTGACATAATACCCTCCACCAGACCCGTCACTGACATAATACCCTCCCTCCAGACCCTCCCACCAGACCCGTCACTGGCATAATACCCTCCACCAGACCCGTCACTGACATAATACCCTCCACCAGACCCGTCACTGACATAATACCCTCCACCAGACCCTCCCACCAGACCCGTCACTGGCATAATACCCTCCCACCAGACCCGTCACTGACATAATACCCTCCACCAGACCCGTCACTGACATAATACCCTCCACCAGACCCGTCACTGACATAATACCCTCCACCAGACCCGTCACTGACATAATACCCTCCACCAGACCCGTCACTGACATAATACCCTCCAACAGACCCGTCACTGACATAATACCCTCCACCAGACCCGTCACTGACATAATACCCTCCACCAGACCCGTCACTGACATAATACCCTCCACCAGACCCGTCACTGACATAATACCCTCCACCAGACCCGTCACTGACATAATACCCTCCCACCAGACCCGTCACTGACATAATACCCTCCCACCAGACCCGTCACTGGCATAATACCCTCCCACCAGACCCGTCACTGGCATAATACCCTCCCACCAGACCCGTCACTGACATAATACCCTCCAACAGACCCGTCACTGACATAATACCCTCCACCAGACCCTACCACCAGACCCGTTACTGGCATAATACCCTCCACCAGACCCGTCACTGACATAATACCCTCCACCAGACCCGTCACTGACATAATACCCTCCAACAGACCCGTCACTGACATAATACCCTCCACCAGACCCGTCACTGACATAATACCCTCCACCAGACCCGTCACTAACATAATACCCTCCACCAGACCCGTCACTGACATAATACCCTCCACCAGACCCGTCACTGACATAATACCCTCCACCAGACCCGTCACTGACATAATACCCTCCACCAGACCCGTCACTGGTATAATACCCTTCACCAGACCCGTCACTAACATAATACCCTCCACCAGACCCGTCACTGACATAATACCCTCCACCAGACCCGTCACTGACATAATACCCTCCACCAGACCCGTCACTGACATAATACCCTCCACCAGACCCGTCACTGGCATAATACCCTCCACCAGACCCGTCACTGACATAATACCCTCCCACCAGACCCGTCACTGGCATAATACCCTCCACCAGACCCGTCACTGACATAATACCCTCCACCAGACCCGTCACTGACATAATACCCTCCACCAGACCCGTCACTGACATAATACCCTCCCACCAGACCCGTCACTGGCATAATACCCTCCCACCAGACCCGTCACTGGCATAATACCCTCCCACCAGACCCGTCACTGACATAATACCCTCCACCAGACCCGTCACTGACATAATACCCTCCACCAGACCCGTCACTGACATAATACCCTCCACCAGACCCGTCACTGACATAATACCCTCCCACCAGACCCGTCACTGGCATAATACCCTCCACCAGACCCGTCACTGGCATAATACCCTCCCACCAGACCCGTCACTGACATAATACCCTCCCACCAGATCCGTCACTGACATAATACCCTCCCACCAGACCCGTCACTGACATAATACCCTCCACCAGACCCGTCACTAGTAGTAGGGTGGACGACTCACAGGTACCTTTTTTTTTTGGGGAGAGGACCCCTGTGAGTTGTACGACTCACAGGTACCTTTTTTTTTTGGGGAGAGGACCCCTGTGAGTTGTACGACTCACAGGTACCTTTTTTTTTTCTGGAAATTCACGTGTAGCGCTTTAGGGTTTTCAGGTGAATTTGGGGAGTCACAGATTTGGAATTAGGGAATTCTTATAATGAAAAATAATGTCATATGAGTTTGTTAAAGTTCTTATGAGAAAAATAATTTCCAAGACATAGAAGTTTGTTAAGGCCTTATGGGACAAATTCAAGTAATGTATGTAGCTCTTTAGGGCTTCCAGGAGAACTCTACGGACATGTTTTACATGTTTTCAACTTACAAAATCCGTCTGTGTAAGCCATAGTTTTCATGTAAATTTAGAAATTCGTGTTTGTGAGCCAGGGTTTTCAGGGTTTCGTACATCACACCCCCCTCCCTCCCCCCTTACCTCGCAATCTCTCGCGTCACCTTTATTTACTTTACGCCCGGCCAGCCAGTCGGCTCGTATCTTATCTTATCTTCTCCATAATATCTGGACCGTCCCTCCTCTCTCTCTCTCTCTCTCCTTTCATTCAGTTCAGTTCAACTATTTTCCAACATCGTATGTTTGCTCCTTTTCATTAAGCAAGTCAGTTTTACACAAATAAATCATGTTAGTAAGCATGTTCTAGCTCACGTTCCCCCACCTTAGTCCCCTGTCGTATAATGAATACTATCATTCCAATCCCTCTAAAATTTAAAAATAATCATATTTCAAGTGTAGTTCAATACAGTAATTTAGTTACCAAGCTCCAGCGCTTGTCCTCCGCCTTAGCTCTCTCTCGTATCTTCGTTAGTAACAGTCCAATTTCCCTGAAATTTTTACCCTCTGTATTTCAGGCTCCGTAAATAAGATCAAAACAGTTATCGAGCTCCAGCGCTTGTCCCCCACCTTAGTTCGTTTATACAAGATCGTTAGTAACAGTCCAATTTCCCTGAAATTTTTACCCTCTGTATTTCAGACACCGTAAATAAAATCAAGTCAGTTATCGAGCTCCAGCTCTCGTCCCCACCTTAGTTCTCCTTCGTATCTTTGTAAATAACCCATCAATTTCCCTGAAATTTTTACCCTCTGTATTTCAGACATAGTAAATATGAAGTAAACAATTATAAAACTCTAGCTCTTGTCCTCTGTCCAAGTTCACTCCGGTAAATTCAGTACTCTCAGTCCAAATCCCCCTGAGATTTAAACACCCAACTACATTTTCAGACATAGTAAATAAAACCCAGTTCAGTTATCAAGTTTCAACTCTTGTGCCCCAGCTTAGTTCATTTTGTACAAGTTCTTTATTTCCAACTAAATCATCCTAAGATTTAAGAACACCTTATTTTCTAACGTAGTAAAATTAATCAGGGCATTAACCAAGCTCCATTCCCTCAGCCTTAGATCATCAGACATAAATATTTTCGATCAAGTCCGTCTCCAGCTTAACTCTTACCCTTTCCCTCCCTTACCTTCTCATCCCCAACGTACCCAAACCTTCAATAATCGTACTGTATTTGCATATTTTCTCTATATTCAGCTGTGTTCTTCGTATTCTCATCCGTGTTCACTCCATGTTCTTCAAATGTTCACAGTCCCATTCAGTTCATATTTTCACAAGTATCTCCATTTTTTCTGTAATCTTTCTCTTAGTCTCATTATGTTCTCTACAAATTCTAGTCATATTTTCTATGTTTTCATATGTTCTCTGTATAACTTTTATACTCAATATTCATGCTAACTTCCATATTTTGTGTTCTTTGTCAATATTCATGTTCCTCTACAAGTTCATGTTCCTCACAAGATCACTTCGTTTTTCACCTTCACTTACATGTTTTCTACATTCTTTTGTCATATTCTCCATGTTCTTCACAAGTCCATTGTTCATTCTTTGTAATCCCTATTCTCCTTATCATGTTTTCATGTTCTCTGTAAGTTCATATTCCCAGCATGTTCACTGTATTCATCAACTTTTCTTACATATGTTCTTTGCCATGTTCCCCATATGTTCTCTGGGTTTTTCCCCTTACATGTTATTTAACGTTCCTTAACTAAAAAAATCTTTCGCCAATCAACTAAAAACATAGTCACTTTCGTCATTTCTCAACTAAACCTATTATCCAGTCAACTAAAAATAGTCAGAAATAGCCTCGTTCAACACTGTTCTTAACTAAAACAACCTTTCTCTTAGCTAAAAATTGTCAAAGGAAACTTCTTTCAGCACTTTCTTAACAGCCGCTATGTTTCATCAGGAAAAAATTGTCAAAGGAAACTTTCCAAAACTGTTCATAACTAGCTTTTATCCATCGTCAATCAACTAAATAATAACTTTCATCATTTCTTAACTAAACTTATTCCCCAGTCATCAGAAAATAACCGTGTTCTTCATGTTTCATTGTCATTTCATAACTAAAATTATCCATCAATCAACAGAAAAAGTCATATTCATCATTTCGTAACAGCCATTATGTTTTCGTCAAGAAAGAAAATATAGTCAAACATATCTATCATCGTCGTTCTTAACTGACATTTATACTTTGTGGAGCACTAAAAAATAGTCAAATGTAACTTTTTCAACACTTTCGTAACTAAAATTATATGTCGCTAAGTAAGAAAAATTGTCAAAGGAATCTTTCCAGCACTGTTCTTAACTAAACTTATTCCCCAGTCATCAGAAAATAACCGTGTTCTTCATGTTTCATTGTCATTTCATAACTAAAATTATCCATCAATCAACAGAAAAAGCCATGTTCATCATGTTTTGTCTTTTTGCTTAACTAAAATTATGTTTTGTCAAGTAAGAAAAAATAACCAAAGATATCTTTCATCGCTGTTCTTAACTGACATTATACTTTGGGGAGCACAAAAAATAGTCTCCCTCGTCATGTTTTGTCTTTTTCCTTAACTAAAGTATTCATCAGTCAACTAAAAAAATAGTTGCTTCATCATGTTTCCTTGTCATTTCTTAACTGAAATATCACTTCTCTCATTTAAAATAGTCATGTGTAGCCTCTTTCCAACACTGTTCTTAACTAAAGTAACCTTTCACTTCGCTAAAATAGTCATATTCGTCATTGTTCCTAACTAAAATTATATGTCGTTAAGTAAGAAATATAGTCAAAGACTCTCTTCGAGACATCAAGGACTTACTCAAAGACATCAAAGTTGCACTCAAAGACATCCTTTGAGACATCAAAGACATCCTTTAAGACTTCAATGGGACTCTTCGAGATATCAAAAGACACTCTCAAACACTCAAAAATTTACTTGCATCCTCAAAGTTATTCTCAGAGGCATAAAAGTCATTCTCAGAGCTATCAAATTATTCTCGATGTCATCAAAAAGTATTTTCTCGTTCATCAAAGTTAATCTCAGAGTTAACAAAGGTAATCTCTAACTCACTCTCGTACATCAAAGTTGTTTCAAAGACATCAAAGTTAATCTCAGAGTTATCCAAAGATATTCTCATGTCCACAAAAGTTATTCTGAGTTATAAGTCTATCAAAGTTAATCTCAAACATCTCCGTTCATAAAAGTTATTCTCTAAGAGCTATCAAAAGTTATTCTCAGTCATCAAAGTTATTCCAAGAGACGTCAAAGTTAATCCAAGACATCATCTTTCATCAAAGATATTCTCTCTAAGCCATCAATGTTCTTCTCAAAGACATAAAAGTTATTCTCTATGTCATCAAAAAGTTATTCTCTGAGCTAACAAAATACTACTCATGTTCTCAAAGACATTCTCCAATTCATCAAAGTTGTTTCAAAGACATCAAAGTTAATCTCAGAGTTATCGAAAGTTATTCTCAGTCATGATATGTTATTCTCTAACTCACTTCCATTCATCAAAGACATTCTCTAAGCCCTCAAAGTTATTCTCTAAGACAACAAAGTCATTCCCAGAGTCATCAAAAAGTTATTCTTCGAAACATAAAATTTGCTCTGTAAGATATCTTCGTTCATCAAACTTATTCTCAGAGATATCTAAAGTTATTCTCAGAACAATCAAAAGTTATTCTAAGACAACAAAGTTATTCTCAGAGCTACCCAAAGCTATTCTCAGAGTCACCTTCGTTCGTCAGAGAAACTTTCAAAACATCTTTGTTCATCAAACTTGTTTTCAAAGTCATCAAAGTTATTCAAAGAGCTAACAAAAGTTATTCTCTAAGTAACCTTTCGTTCATCAGAGAAGCTTTCTAAGACATCTTCGTTCATCAATGTTGATCTCTAAGTCACCTTGGTTCACCGAAGAAACTCTCCTTCTTCCATCAAGTTATACTTTAAGACAACATTGTTGTTCTCTAAGACATCTTCAGGCATAAAATTTCTCTCCAAATGTAACTAGTTCAGCTTTTCATATCAAACTTACACTTCTGTTAAATATATTTTCTTAGACATTTTACCTTTTAAACTGTTCTCTGAACTACACTGTTCAAACCTACGTAACCTATCCTCTCCACCCAATGTTACTTAGTTAACGTAACGTTCCTAAACCTAACTTTACCTATCCTAACATAACTTACCTTACCTTACCTATCTTACCTAACTTTACCTATCTTACCTAACTTAACCTGCATAACCTAACTTTACCTATGTTACCTTACCTTACCTATCTTACCTAACATAACCTAACTTTACCTATGTTACCTTACCTTACCTACCGTTCCTAACTTATCCTGCTTAAACTATCTTACCTAACTTTACCTATGTTACCTTACCTTACCTACCTTTCCTAACTTAACCTGCTTAACCTATCTTACCTAACTTTACCTATGTTACCTTACCTTACCTAACTTATCCTGCTTAACCTAACTTACCTACATTACCTAACTTAACTTTCATAACCTAACTTTACCTATCCTAACATAACTTACCTTACCTTCCCTATCTTACCTAACTTTACCTATCCTAACATAACTTACCTTACCTTCCCTAACTTAACCTAACTTACCTACATTACCTAACTTAACTTTCATAACCTAACTTTACCTATCCTAACATAACTTACCTTACCTTCCCTATCTTACCTAACTTTACCTATCCTAACATAACTTACCTTACCTTCCCTAACTTAACCTAACTTTACCTATCCTAACTTAACTTACCTTTCATAACCTAACTTTACCTATCCTATCCTAACCTAACTTGTCTTACCTAACTTAATCTTACATTCCCAAACTGATGTATCCTAACTTATCTAGTCCAACCAGACATGCTCTAACTTACATAAGTATTCCTTCTTGTCTTTGTGTTTCGTCAATCATTGTCTCATATTCATTTACTCATTTCATTAGTTAATTTCTCAAATGGACGTTTTTGCATTTCAAGTGTTATTTGTTTAAGATTGGGTATTTAACCATTTCAAAGGTTTTTCTTATATATGGGAACTTACTCGTTTCAAGGGTCAATTTCTCAAATGGTCATTTTTGCAGATCAAGGGTTATTTGTTAAAGTTCATCAAGTTGCTCATAAGTTGTATTTATTATGTTTGTTATCATTTATTCTTATTCCCCAACCCCTTAACCTAACCTCTTGTAATCTTAGTGTATTTAGTAGGTTCTATCTTATGTTCTTATTCCCCAACCCTTTAACCTAACCTTTCAGATGTAGTTTTGTTTCTCCTTTTTGTATATTTTTACCCAAACCATCTTTCCTTATTTACTTTGTTTTCACATATAAGTTCATTCTTTATCATAGTAATAATAAAAATTACAATAGTAAAGAATCAGATCTACTAAGACTTGAAATTGAGAAACAAGAGCTCAAGGGAGTGAGAGCATGAAAGAAGAGCAAGGAGTAAGAGAGAGGGGGCGGAAGAAAATGGGACCAAAGAAGAGAGAATGAGAGAGAGTGTGGGCATGGGAGCACTAAGACTTGAATTGAGAAAAATAAAAACTAAGTGAATGAGAGTGAGGGTGTGAGAATGGGAGCATTAAGACTTGAATTTGAGAAGAGAGCATTTGAGCAAATGAGGGAGAGAGAGGGGGAGGAAGAGAGAGAATAAGGGAGAGAGATAGAAAAGGAGGGTTAGAAGGAGTAGGAGAATCAAAGTAAAGAAGGAAAGATGGTTTGGGTAAAAATATACAAAAAGGAGAAACAAAACTACATCTGAAAGGTTAGGAAAAGGATAATATATTCAACAAACTACATCTGAAAGGTTAGGTTAAAGGGTTGGGGAATAAGAACATAAGATAGAACCTACTAAATACACTAAGATTACAAGAGGTTAGGTTAAGGGGTTGGGGAATAAGAATAAATGATAACAAACATAATAAATACAACTTATGAGCAACTTGATGAACTTTAACAAATAACCCTTAATCTGCAAAAATGACCATTTGAGAAATTGACCCTTGAAACGAGTAAGTTCCCAGATATAAGAAAAACCTTTGAAATGGTTAAATACCCAATCTTAAACAAATAACACTTGAAATGCAAAAACGTCCATTTGAGAAATTAACTAATGAAATGAGTAAATGAATATGAGACAATGATTGACGAAACACAAAGACAAGAAGGAATACTTATGTAAGTTAGAGCATGTCTGGTTGGACTAGATAAGTTAGGATACATCAGTTTGGGAATGTAAGATTAAGTTAGGTAAGACAAGTTAGGTTAGGATAGGATAGGTAAAGTTAGGTTATGAAAGGTAAGTTAAGTTAGGATAGGTAAAGTTAGGTTAAGTTAGGGAAGGTAAGGTAAGTTATGTTAGGATAGGTAAAGTTAGGTAAGATAGGGAAGGTAAGGTAAGTTATGTTAGGATAGGTAAAGTTAGGTTATGAAAGTTAAGTTAGGTAATGTAGGTAAGTTAGGTTAAGTTAGGGAAGGTAAGGTAAGTTATGTTAGGATAGGTAAAGTTAGGTAAGATAGGGAAGGTAAGGTAAGTTATGTTAGGATAGGTAAAGTTAGGTTATGAAAGTTAAGTTAGGTAATGTAGGTAAGTTAGGTTAAGCAGGATAAGTTAGGTAAGGTAAGGTAACATAGGTAAAGTTAGGTAAGATAGGTTAAGCAGGTTAAGTTAGGAAAGGTAGGTAAGGTAAGGTAACATAGGTAAAGTTAGGTAAGATAGTTTAAGCAGGATAAGTTAGGAACGGTAGGTAAGGTAAGGTAACATAGGTAAAGTTAGGTTATGTTAGGTAAGATAGGTAAGGTAAGGTAACATAGGTAAAGTTAGGTTATGCAGGTTAAGTTAGGTAAGATAGGTAAAGTTAGGTAAGATAGGTAAGGTAAGGTAAGTTATGTTAGGATAGGTAAAGTTAGGTTTAGGAACGTTACGTTAACTAAGTAACATTGGGTGGAGAGGATAGGTTACGTAGGTTTGAACAGTGTAGTTCAGAGAACAGTTTAAAAGGTAAAATGTCTAAGAAAATATATTTAACAGAAGTGTAAGTTTGATATGAAAAGCTGAACTAGTTACATTTGGAGAGAAATTTTATGCCTGAAGATGTCTTAGAGAACAACAATGTTGTCTTAAAGTATAACTTGATGGAAGAAGGAGAGTTTCTTCGGTGAACCAAGGTGACTTAGAGATCAACATTGATGAACGAAGATGTCTTAGAAAGCTTCTCTGATGAACGAAAGGTTACTTAGAGAATAACTTTTGTTAGCTCTTTGAATAACTTTGATGACTTTGAGAATAACCTTGATAGCTCTGGGAATAACTTTTATGATTTTGAGAACATCTTTGATGTCTTGGAGAACAACATTGATGATTAGAGAACAACTTTGATGTCTCTGAGAATAACTTTTATAACATAGAAATTAACTTTAGATGTCTCTGAAAATATCTTTGATTACTTCGAGAATAACATTTGATGACTCTGAGAATAACTTTTATGTCTTACATAATAACTTTAGATGTCTCTGAAAATAACTTTGATGAAAAAAGATGTCTTAGATTAACTTTTGATGACTTTGAAAACAAGTTTGATGAACAAAGATGTTTTGGAAAGTTTCTCTGAGGAACGAAGGTAACTTAGAGATTAACTTTATGATTTAGAGAACATCTTTGATGTCTTAGAGAACAAGATTGATGTCTTAGAGAACAACTTGGATGAACAAAGATGTCTTAGAAAGCTTCTCTGATGAACGAAAAGATACTTAGAGATTAACTTTGATGACTCTGAGAATAACTTTTATGTCTTAGAGAACAACTTTGATGAGCAAGATTAACTTTAGATGTCTCTGAGAATAACTTTTATAACATAGAAATTAACTTTAGATGTCTCTGAAAATATCTTTGATGACTTCGAGAATAACATTTGATGACTCTGAGAACAAGTTTGATAGCTCTGAGAATAACTTTAGATGTCTCTGAAAATAACTTTGATGAAAGAAGATGTCTTAGATTAACTTTTGATGACTTTGAAAACAAGTTTGATGAACAAAGATGTTTTGAAAGTTTCTCTGACGAACGAAGGTGACTCTGAGAATAGCTTTGGGTAGCTCTGAGAATAACTTTGTTGTCTTAGAATAACTTTTGATTGTTCTGAGAATAACTTTAGATATCTCTGAGAATAAGTTTGATGAACGAAGATATCTTACAGAGCAAATTTTATGTTTCGAAGAATAACTTTTTGATGACTCTGGGAATGACTTTGTTGTCTTAGAGAATAACTTTGAGGGCTTAGAGAATGTCTTTGATGAATGGAAGTGAGATAGAGAATAACATATCATGACTGAGAATAACTTTTGATAACTCTGAGATTAACTTTGATGTCTTTGAAACAACTTTGATGAATTGGAGAATGTCTTTGAGAACATGAGTAGTATTTTGTTAGCTCAGAGAATAACTTTTTGATGACATAGAGAATAACTTTTATGTCTTTGAGAAGAACATTGATGGCTTAGAGAGAATATCTTTGATGAAAGATGATGTCTTGGATTAACTTTGACGTCTCTTGGAATAACTTTGATGACTGAGAATAACTTTTGATAGCTCTTAGAGAATAACTTTTATGAACGGAGATGTTTGAGATTAACTTTGATAGACTTATAACTCAGAATAACTTTTGTGGACATGAGAATATCTTTGGATAACTCTGAGATTAACTTTGATGTCTTTGAAACAACTTTGATGTACGAGAGTGAGTTAGAGATTACCTTTGTTAACTCTGAGATTAACTTTGATGAACGAGAAAATACTTTTTGATGACATCGAGAATAATTTGATAGCTCTGAGAATGACTTTTATGCCTCTGAGAATAACTTTGAGGATGCAAGTAAATTTTTGAGTGTTTGAGAGTGTCTTTTGATATCTCGAAGAGTCCCATTGAAGTCTTAAAGGATGTCTTTGATGTCTCAAAGGATGTCTTTGAGTGCAACTTTGATGTCTTTGAGTAAGTCCTTGATGTCTCGAAGAGAGTCTTTGACTATATTTCTTACTTAACGACATATAATTTTAGTTAGGAACAATGACGAATATGACTATTTTAGCGAAGTGAAAGGTTACTTTAGTTAAGAACAGTGTTGGAAAGAGGCTACACATGACTATTTTAAATGAGAGAAGTGATATTTCAGTTAAGAAATGACAAGGAAACATGATGAAGCAACTATTTTTTTAGTTGACTGATGAATACTTTAGTTAAGGAAAAAGACAAAACATGACGAGGGAGACTATTTTTTGTGCTCCCCAAAGTATAATGTCAGTTAAGAACAGCGATGAAAGATATCTTTGGTTATTTTTTCTTACTTGACAAAACATAATTTTAGTTAAGCAAAAAGACAAAACATGATGAACATGGCTTTTTCTGTTGATTGATGGATAATTTTAGTTATGAAATGACAATGAAACATGAAGAACACGGTTATTTTCTGATGACTGGGGAATAAGTTTAGTTAAGAACAGTGCTGGAAAGATTCCTTTGACAATTTTTCTTACTTAGCGACATATAATTTTAGTTACGAAAGTGTTGAAAAAGTTACATTTGACTATTTTTTAGTGCTCCACAAAGTATAAATGTCAGTTAAGAACGACGATGATAGATATGTTTGACTATATTTTCTTTCTTGACGAAAACATAATGGCTGTTACGAAATGATGAATATGACTTTTTCTGTTGATTGATGGATAATTTTAGTTATGAAATGACAATGAAACATGAAGAACACGGTTATTTTCTGATGACTGGGGAATAAGTTTAGTTAAGAAATGATGAAAGTTATTATTTAGTTGATTGACGATGGATAAAAGCTAGTTATGAACAGTTTTGGAAAGTTTCCTTTGACAATTTTTTCCTGATGAAACATAGCGGCTGTTAAGAAAGTGCTGAAAGAAGTTTCCTTTGACAATTTTTAGCTAAGAGAAAGGTTGTTTTAGTTAAGAACAGTGTTGAACGAGGCTATTTCTGACTATTTTTAGTTGACTGGATAATAGGTTTAGTTGAGAAATGACGAAAGTGACTATGTTTTTAGTTGATTGGCGAAAGATTTTTTTAGTTAAGGAACGTTAAATAACATGTAAGGGGAAAAACCCAGAGAACATATGGGGAACATGGCAAAGAACATATGTAAGAAAAGTTGATGAATACAGTGAACATGCTGGGAATATGAACTTACAGAGAACATGAAAACATGATAAGGAGAATAGGGATTACAAAGAATGAACAATGGACTTGTGAAGAACATGGAGAATATGACAAAAGAATGTAGAAAACATGTAAGTGAAGGTGAAAAACGAAGTGATCTTGTGAGGAACATGAACTTGTAGAGGAACATGAATATTGACAAAGAACACAAAATATGGAAGTTAGCATGAATATTGAGTATAAAAGTTATACAGAGAACATATGAAAACATAGAAAATATGACTAGAATTTGTAGAGAACATAATGAGACTAAGAGAAAGATTACAGAAAAAATGGAGATACTTGTGAAAATATGAACTGAATGGGACTGTGAACATTTGAAGAACATGGAGTGAACACGGATGAGAATACGAAGAACACAGTGAATATAGAGAAAATATGCAAATACAGTACGATTATTGAAGGTTTGGGTACGTTGGGGATGAGAAGGTAAGGGAGGGAAAGGGTAAGAGTTAAGCTGGAGACGGACTTGATCGAAAATATTTATGTCTGATGATCTAAGGCTGAGGGAATGGAGCTTGGTTAATGCCCTGATTAATTTTACTACGTTAGAAAATAAGGTGTTCTTAAATCTTAGGATGATTTAGTTGGAAATAAAGAACTTGTACAAAATGAACTAAGCTGGGGCACAAGAGTTGAAACTTGATAACTGAACTGGGTTTTATTTACTATGTCTGAAAATGTAGTTGGGTGTTTAAATCTCAGGGGGATTTGGACTGAGAGTACTGAATTTACCGGAGTGAACTTGGACAGAGGACAAGAGCTAGAGTTTTATAATTGTTTACTTCATATTTACTATGTCTGAAATACAGAGGGTAAAAATTTCAGGGAAATTGATGGGTTATTTACAAAGATACGAAGGAGAACTAAGGTGGGGACGAGAGCTGGAGCTCGATAACTGACTTGATTTTATTTACGGTGTCTGAAATACAGAGGGTAAAAATTTCAGGGAAATTGGACTGTTACTAACGATCTTGTATAAACGAACTAAGGTGGGGGACAAGCGCTGGAGCTCGATAACTGTTTTGATCTTATTTACGGAGCCTGAAATACAGAGGGTAAAAATTTCAGGGAAATTGGACTGTTACTAACGAAGATACGAGAGAGAGCTGAGGCGGAGGACAAGCGCTGGAGCTTGGTAACTAAATTACTGTATTGAACTACACTTGAAATATGATTATTTTTAAATTTTAGAGGGATTGGAATGATAGTATTCATTATACGACAGGGGACTAAGGTGGGGGAACGTGAGCTAGAACATGCTTACTAACATGATTTATTTGTGTAAAACTGACTTGCTTAATGAAAAGGAGCAAACATACGATGTTGGAAAATAGTTGAACTGAACTGAATGAAAGGAGAGAGAGAGAGAGAGAGGAGGGACGGTCCAGATATTATGGAGGAGATAAGATAAGATACGAGCCGACTGGCTGGCCGGGCGTAAAGTAAATAAAGGTGACGCGAGAGATTGCGAGGTAAGGGGGGAGGGAGGGGGGTGTGATGTACGAAACCCTGAAAACCCTGGCTCACAAACACGAATTTCTAAATTTACATGAAAACTATGGCTTACACAGACGGATTTTGTAAGTTGAAAACATGTAAAACATGTCCGTAGAGTTCTCCTGGAAGCCCTAAAGAGCTACATACATTACTTGAATTTGTCCCATAAGGCCTTAACAAACTTCTATGTCTTGTGTTGGGGGTTTCACCTCTCTATTATTCCCTACCCTTACTCTGGGGTGAGCAATAGTTATGCTCAAGGTAACTCACCGTAGCCCTGCGGGTCTTCCCTCGATCCTCACGGCGCCACTGCACGCCAGGAGAGTCTCCCAGTCAATCTTAACGGCCTCTTATTAAGAAAGAGTGAGAACACGACTCGATCACATCGACCGTCGTGTGCCCTCCCCAACAATAGGGCTCTACGGTTAAACACAAGGTCGCCAACTGGTGTTTAAGGTGGCCAGTAACACCCTCAGTGGACTGGTGTATTCAGTGGTAGCCTTGGCAAGGTCACACTCAAAGATCAGGAATCAGGCGGGTACTTATTGTTATCACTCTATATTTACCAGTATAATATAGCCACAAGATCAATGGAGGGGATGATAAAAACCAAAGAGAGTTTTGTATTTTACTTAAAATGTATGAAAGATGTCACAAAGCCAAACAATAATCAATAAATCAACTGATCCTGACTCGGCCGGTAATTCCCACGGATATTATGCGACCGCTAGAGGGCAACACTCTCCCCTCCTCATCAAGTGTCAAGAACAGCTGATCGCGATGGACTCTCCGCGCGAAATTTGCTTGTTTGCTAGATTCACGCGCGCGGTTTCTTTAAATTCTCCAATATTACTAGAAACTCGCACACTCGATATTGGCACAAATAAACCGAATTACTTAGTTACACTGTACTCAGGCTCAAACAGTCTTTTCTACAATCAATTCTACAATGATTCACTGTAATGGCTTCACATTGTTATTTATCCAACAATATATTATGAAATATTAACACTGGAGTTTTCAGTACTTTCTCTCGTGGGCGATAACGCAATAATTCACTGTACTCACAAATGATTATTCACTGAATGAACATAGACATATATATGGTATATAAATCAATCATCAATACATGGAAAATAAATAGTTTCTGGGCACATAGCCTAACCTCCAAATACTGGCATAATCTTATATATAATTTACCACTATATGTTCATATCAAAATCTATAGAAAGATATACACAACACAGTAAATTTATCACTGGTTCCTGGTGCCTGTACACACCAATAATCAACATGAATATTACAAGTACTCTTGATAGTACTGTCTAGCACCCTGGTGCTTTACCATGACATAGGTGAGACTTGCTCACGACATATAAAATCTTCGGGCTAGATAATATAGCCAAATAATATAGCTAACTAAAGGGGAATGGGGAGGGAACTAGAACCACCTACTTCACCCTATCCTCCGATGAGAGTCGAGATGTAGCTCCTGGTCCTCGTGTCGGGAACGCCCCCACACTACACGTCGTCGTGTCCTACCAGAGCCTCTCGTCGTCCCACCGTTTAGCGCGTCGTCTCCGTGCCTCCTCACTGCAGGTCCGTCCTCCTCCTTGACTTCTTGAAGGTTGGAGTCGGTCTCCTGGCCGTCGTCTTCTCCCAGCAACGGCTGTCGCCTACGTCTCAGCTACAGTCGTTCGGTTTCCCCAAATAGTCCTCTCTTCCTCAGCTACCCAGTGGCTCTGTCAGCCACTACGCTGTCACGAACTGGTGAATTGCCACCGACGTCAACATACGTCACTGCACGGCTTCACTGCTACTGGCACAGTACCTGACTGGAGAACTTGTTGCTCAAATAACCGTCAATTCCCTCTTCTGGTTCAACACATGAACTAGGGAAGACTTCTCAGAGTACTGGCGGACTTCAGGTGACGCGTAAATCCACGGTAGTGGAAAACAGCTGTCCGACAGACAGGACCACTCGTCGCACGTCCGACCTCTATGACGTGTCGTGTCTGACTGATGGCGCCAGCCCGGCGCGCTGGCCGGACCCCCTTCCTTCGTGACGTCACCTTTGCTATGGGAGGTTTTCATTGGCTCCCGGTGCCACATTGCTGTCGGTGACCAATCCGGTGCCACTGACGTCACACGGTTTTGGCGGGAGATCAGGGAAGCCAGCGCCATCTTGGCTCCCTAAAGGGCCTAAACCACAGGCCAAAATATTACTATTTCGCAAATTTCTCGGCTCTCCGAGAACTCTTCACTCTCTCCCATATATCAAATTGTAGCCTGCAACGTAGAGAACGCTTGGGAAAAGTAGACATGACTCTTACTGCAGGCGTGGGAGAATTATAAGGGGGGGGAACACCGTCACATACCCCTCCCCTTAAAATAAGAGTCATGTCTGTTTAGTGTATGCGGGACAGGGCGTCCGCCACTACGTCGTCCTTCCCTTTGATGTGCTTGATCCTTGTCAGACTCTCAGTGCGGGTGAGACTGGTGCCGTCCGCCCTGGACCACTTACTTTCCTCCTCCGGGAGTTCTCGGTCCCTCGGTACACTCAGACCCGTCGTCCGCTGGGTTTCTCGGGACATTGTTCCGTCCTGCTTGTCGGCTCTTCCTTCCACAGTGAAGAAAGGTCTCAGGCGGTCTGCGCGACACACCTGTTTCTTTCGGGGTCCATCCGGCTTCCCAATCTCGTACGACACTGGACCCAATCGTCGCAGCACTCGGTACGGTCTCTTGAACCGCGTCTTGGTCGCTCTACCTTTACCTGGCAGCACAACCATTACTTTGGATCCGGCCTGAAAATTCCTCTGCGCAGCTTCCCTGTCGTACCACTCCGACATCTTGCGTTGCGCCTTCTTCAGGAGTTTCCTAGCCAATTCCTTCGCTCGAGTGAGACGTTCTTTGAACTTCTGGACATATTTATTCACCGTCCTCACAGTCGCTCCTGGAGTCCATCGTTCCTTCATCATGAATAGCATGGCATATATAATATAGATAAATGGAAAGTAAGCCTTCTCAGGACCCACACGTCCTCCTTCGGCCTTACTAACCAATTCGGGGAACTCCTCCTGCTGTAACTCTCCGAGACGAGCGCGGTTTACCCCTGGAGAACCGGTGAGTGTCACCTGCAACTCACCATTCGGGCTACTTTCGCCCTCCACTCGTTCTCTGGGTCCTACGCAGAGGTTATCTGTTCCCAGGCTGTCAGTCGACTCCTCAGCCCCATCAGATCCACAACCTCTTGGTTCTTCGCGTTGTCTCGGTGTCACAGTACAAACTGGGATCGCCACCGGTGCGATTCCCTTCTCGTCCCCACAGGCGTTCAACTCTCCGCCTGCCTCCATGCATTGTTCTATGCACTCTTCGCCTTTCACGAGATGTGGGAGGACGTATCCTCCACACGCGTCATTCCCCAAGATGACCTGTGCCTCCATCTTGGGCATTGATGTACAGACTCCCACCTCTAGGGTCTGGCAGCCATATTCGGAATTTAAAGTTACCTGGTGTAGGGGCATCCTCACTGGGCCTCCCACAGTGGTCACACTTGCCACCCCCACACTGGTGCTCTTGTAACCCTCGGGGAACAGGGTTTCACTTACCAGGGTAAAGTCAGCCCCGGTGTCTCTTAGCATCTTCACGGGGATGGGGTCTGCGACCCCCATCCTTACGGTTCCTTGACACATAAATGGGTGAACTTGCTTCTCCCCACTCAGCGCGGGTTCATCCCGCACTCTCTCGGCCCTCTGGTCCTCGAACATCACTAAAGCAACGTGTCCCCGCTGCTTAGGGCGTCTGCATTCCCGCGCGACGTGTCCGGGTATTCCGCAGTTGTAGCAGCGGCCCCTCGGCGGAGACCATCCGCCACCGCTCGCCTTAGCACTGCCTCCAGAGGCCGTCGCACCCTGTGTCTTTCCCGAACCGCTTGTTGACTCCTTGGTCGCAACAACAGCTCCCGAGCTCTCCGCATGGTTCTTCTTGATCGGTTCTACAGCACCTTTTGATCCTCGGGTGTTCCAACTTGAGAGGTGGGATTTGGGGGAACTCGCTCCTGTCCTCCATCCGTCCGTCCTTCTATAACTCCTATCGTTTCCGACGTATGCGGGTGGTCGGTTCTGTCCCTCTCGGCGTGGGCGTAGCGCTTCTTCTAACATGTCGGCCCGGTCGGCTGCGGCCCTCAGGTCCTTTATGTCCGCCTCCTTTACCCTCATCCTGATCTCAGGAGAGAGCACGGACATAAACTTTTCCATGGCCATTAGTTCCTTGACCTCTTCGACCGACCTTGCTTCTTCAGAGTCCAGCCACTTAAGGAGCTTTCTTTCAATGTCCCTCGCCGTCTCCGCATACGATTTTCCTGGCAACCGGGTACATTCTCTAAACCTCTTTCTGTAACACTCTGGCGTGAGCTTAAAGGAACGGAGCACAGCTCGTTTTACCGCATCGTAGTTAGTGCATTCTTGGAAATCGAGCATAGTGAAGGCTTCACGAGCTTCACCTGTGAGCCTCCCTTGGACCAACTCCGCCCACTCCGCCCTCGGCCACCTCTTCATAGCAGCAACTCTCTCAAAGTGATCAAAGAAACTTTCGGCTTCACTAGGCACAAAGACCGGCAGGTCTCGTTCCCTCACTCGTCGGTCTTCCTGTGGCGGGGCATGGGCACCTAGTCCCAGTTCAGCTCGCTTCAGCTCCACCTCCTTGTTGGCTTCTATTTCCTGTTGTCTCAGCCCTCGCTCGTGTTCTTCCCTGCGTAACTGTGCTTCTCGTTCCTCACGCTGCATCTGTGCTTCTCGCTCCTCACGCTTCATCTGTGCCTCTTCTCTCCTCAGCTGCGCTTCTGCTTCTCGCTCTTCTCTGCGCTGCTGAGCCTCTGCTTCTCGCTCTTCTCTGCGCTGCTGAGCCTCTGCTTCTCGCTCTTCTCTGCGCTGCTGTGCCTCTAGCTGCAGCTTCATTATTTCCAGCTTAATGCTGTGCCTGCTGCCGCTGGATCCCCTGCTGCTTCCACCAATACTCAAGTGTTCACCCTCACTGGCAGGTGTTTGGGGCCGTTCCTCCTCCAAAGCTTCGTCTCGAGCCTTTAGCTGAGCCATTATCTCTAGTCTTCTTTCACCAACTCGGGCAGATTTCAGCTTTATTCCAAAATGATCCGCTATAGCCTGTAACTGTGCCTTGGTGCACTCTTGCAGCACCTGTTCGTCTCTAGAGTCAATAAACCTGGTTACTTTATCATCCTCCATCTTGTGCTATGAGTGTTAACCTGCACCTGATCTCTAACACCACTGCCAAGTACCACCACTGCAACCTTTACTCCGATCTATATCCTGGCAAGGTCGCCAATGTTGGGGGTTTTACCTCTCTATTATTCCCTACCCTTACTCTGGGGTGAGCAATAGTTATGCTCAAGGTAACTCACCGTAGCCCTGCGGGTCTTCCCTCGATCCTCACGGCGCCACTGCACGCCAGGAGAGTCTCCCAGTCAATCTTAACGGCCTCTTATTAAGAAAGAGTGAGAACACGACTCGATCACATCGACCGTCGTGTGCCCTCCCCAACAATAGGGCTCTACGGTTAAACACAAGGTCGCCAACTGGTGTTTAAGGTGGCCAGTAACACCCTCAGTGGACTGGTGTATTCAGTGGTAGCCTTGGCAAGGTCACACTCAAAGATCAGGAATCAGGCGGGTACTTATTGTTATCACTCTATATTTACCAGTATAATATAGCCACAAGATCAATGGAGGGGATGATAAAAACCAAAGAGAGTTTTGTATTTTACTTAAAATGTATGAAAGATGTCACAAAGCCAAACAATAATCAATAAATCAACTGATCCTGACTCGGCCGGTAATTCCCACGGATATTATGCGACCGCTAGAGGGCAACACTCTCCCCTCCTCATCAAGTGTCAAGAACAGCTGATCGCGATGGACTCTCCGCGCGAAATTTGCTTGTTTGCTAGATTCACGCGCGCGGTTTCTTTAAATTCTCCAATATTACTAGAAACTCGCACACTCGATATTGGCACAAATAAACCGAATTACTTAGTTACACTGTACTCAGGCTCAAACAGTCTTTTCTACAATCAATTCTACAATGATTCACTGTAATGGCTTCACATTGTTATTTATCCAACAATATATTATGAAATATTAACACTGGAGTTTTCAGTACTTTCTCTCGTGGGCGATAACGCAATAATTCACTGTACTCACAAATGATTATTCACTGAATGAACATAGACATATATATGGTATATAAATCAATCATCAATACATGGAAAATAAATAGTTTCTGGGCACATAGCCTAACCTCCAAATACTGGCATAATCTTATATATAATTTACCACTATATGTTCATATCAAAATCTATAGAAAGATATACACAACACAGTAAATTTATCACTGGTTCCTGGTGCCTGTACACACCAATAATCAACATGAATATTACAAGTACTCTTGATAGTACTATCTAGCACCCTGGTGCTTTACCATGACATAGGTGAGACTTGCTCACGACATATAAAATCTTCGGGCTAGATAATATAGCCAAATAATATAGCTAACTAAAGGGGAATGGGGAGGGAACTAGAACCACCTACTTCACCCTATCCTCCGATGAGAGTCGAGATGTAGCTCCTGGTCCTCGTGTCGGGAACGCCCCCACACTACACGTCGTCGTGTCCTACCAGAGCCTCTCGTCGTCCCACCGTTTAGCGCGTCGTCTCCGTGCCTCCTCACTGCAGGTCCGTCCTCCTCCTTGACTTCTTGAAGGTTGGAGTCGGTCTCCTGGCCGTCGTCTTCTCCCAGCAACGGCTGTCGCCTACGTCTCAGCTACAGTCGTTCGGTTTCCCCAAATAGTCCTCTCTTCCTCAGCTACCCAGTGGCTCTGTCAGCCACTACGCTGTCACGAACTGGTGAATTGCCACCGACGTCAACATACGTCACTGCACGGCTTCACTGCTACTGGCACAGTACCTGACTGGAGCACTTGTTGCTCAAATAACCGTCAATTCCCTCTTCTGGTTCAACACATGAACTAGGGAAGACTTCTCAGAGTACTGGCGGACTTCAGGTGACGCGTAAATCCACGGTAGTGGGAAACAGCTGTCCGACAGACAGGACCACTCGTCGCACGTCCGACCTCTATGACGTGTCGTGTCTGACTGATGGCGCCAGCCCGGCGCGCTGGCCGGACCCCCTTCCTTCGTGACGTCACCTTTGCTATGGGAGGTTTTCATTGGCTCCCGGTGCCACATTGCTGTCGGTGACCAATCCGGTGCCACTGACGTCACACGGTTTTGGCGGGAGATCAGGGAAGCCAGCGCCATCTTGGCTCCCTAAAGGGCCTAAACCACAGGCCAAAATATTACTATTTCGCAAATTTCTCGGCTCTCCGAGAACACTTCACTCTCTCCCATATATCAAATTGTAGCCTGCAACGTAGAGAACGCTTGGGAAAAGTAGACATGACTCTTACTGCAGGCGTGGGAGAATTATAAGGGGGGGGAACACCGTCACACTTGGAAATTATTTTTCTCATAAGAACTTTAACAAACTCATATGACATTATTTTTCATTATAAGAATTCCCTAATTCCAAATCTGTGACTCCCCAAATTCACCTGAAAACCCTAAAGCGCTACACGTGAATTTCCAGAAAAAAAAAGGTACCTGTGAGTCGTACAACTCACAGGGGTCCTCTCCCCAAAAAAATAAGGTACCTGTGAGTCGTACAACTCACAGGGGTCCTCTCCCCCAAAAAAAAGGTACCTGTGAGTCGTCCACCCTACTACTAGTGACGGGTCTGGTGGAGGGTATTATGTCAGTGACGGGTCTGGTGGGAGGGTATTATGTCAGTGACGGATCTGGTGGGAGGGTATTATGTCAGTGACGGGTCTGGTGGGAGGGTATTATGCCAGTGACGGGTCTGGTGGAGGGTATTATGCCAGTGACGGGTCTGGTGGGAGGGTATTATGTCAGTGACGGGTCTGGTGGAGGGTATTATGTCAGTGACGGGTCTGGTGGAGGGTATTATGTCAGTGACGGGTCTGGTGGAGGGTATTATGTCAGTGACGGGTCTGGTGGGAGGGTATTATGCCAGTGACGGGTCTGGTGGGAGGGTATTATGCCAGTGACGGGTCTGGTGGGAGGGTATTATGTCAGTGACGGGTCTGGTGGTGGGTATTATGTCAGTGACGGGTCTGGTGGAGGGTATTATGTCAGTGACGGGTCTGGTGGAGGGTATTATGCCAGTGACGGGTCTGGTGGGAGGGTATTATGTCAGTGACGGGTCTGGTGGAGGGTATTATGCCAGTGACGGGTCTGGTGGAGGGTATTATGTCAGTGACGGGTCTGGTGGAGGGTATTATGTCAGTGACGGGTCTGGTGGAGGGTATTATGTCAGTGACGGGTCTGGTGGAGGGTATTATGTTAGTGACGGGTCTGGTGGAGGGTATTATACCAGTGACGGGTCTGGTGGAGGGTATTATGTCAGTGACGGGTCTGGTGGAGGGTATTATGTCAGTGACGGGTCTGGTGGAGGGTATTATGTCAGTGACGGGTCTGGTGGAGGGTATTATGTTAGTGACGGGTCTGGTGGAGGGTATTATGTCAGTGACGGGTCTGGTGGAGGGTATTATGTCAGTGACGGGTCTGGTGGAGGGTATTATGTCAGTGACGGGTCTGGTGGAGGGTATTATGTCAGTGACGGGTCTGGTGGAGGGTATTATGCCAGTGACGGGTCTGGTGGTAGGGTCTGGTGGGAGGGTATTATGTCAGTGACGGGTCTGTTGGAGGGTATTATGTCAGTGACGGGTCTGGTGGGAGGGTATTATGCCAGTGACGGGTCTGGTGGGAGGGTATTATGCCAGTGACGGGTCTGGTGGGAGGGTATTATGTCAGTGACGGGTCTGGTGGGAGGGTATTATGTCAGTGACGGGTCTGGTGGGAGGGTCTGGTGGAGGGTATTATGTCAGTGACGGGTCTGGTGGAGGGTATTATGTCAGTGACGGGTCTGGTGGAGGGTATTATGTCAGTGACGGGTCTGGTGGAGGGTATTATGTCAGTGACGGGTCTGTTGGAGGGTATTATGTCAGTGACGGGTCTGGTGGAGGGTATTATGTCAGTGACGGGTCTGGTGGAGGGTATTATGTCAGTGACGGGTCTGGTGGAGGGTATTATGTCAGTGACGGGTCTGGTGGAGGGTATTATGTCAGTGACGGGTCTGGTGGGAGGGTATTATGCCAGTGACGGGTCTGGTGGGAGGGTCTGGTGGAGGGTATTATGTCAGTGACGGGTCTGGTGGGAGGGTCCTGGAGGGAGGGTATTATGTCAGTGACGGGTCTGGTGGAGGGTATTATGTCAGTGACGGGTCTGGTGGGAGGGTATTATGTCAGTGACGGGTCTGGTGGAGGGTATTATGTCAGTGACGGGTCTGGTGGAGGGTATTATGTCAGTGACGGGTCTGGTGGAGGGTATTATGCCAGTGACGGGTCTGGTGGGAGGGTCTGGAGGGAGGGTATTATGTCAGTGACGGGTCTGGTGGAGGGTATTATGTCAGTGACGGGTCTGGTGGGAGGGTATTATGTCAGTGACGGGTCTGGTGGAGGGTATTATGTCAGTGACGGGTCTGGTGGAGGGTATTATGTCAGTGACGGGTCTGGTGGGAGGGTATTATGTTAGTGACGGGTCTGGTGGAGGGTATTATGTCAGTGACGGGTCTGGTGGGAGGGTATTATGTCAGTGACGGGTCTGGTGGAGGGTATTATGTCAGTGACGGGTCTGGTGGAGGGTATTATGTCAGTGACGGGTCTGGTGGGAGGGTATTATGCCAGTGACGGGTCTGGTGGGAGGGTCTGGTGGGAGGGTCTGGTGGGAGGGAATTATACCAGTGACGGGTCTGGTGGAGGGTATTATGTCAGTGACGGGTCTGGTGGGTGGGTATTATGTCAGTGACGGGTCTGGTGGAGGGTATTATGTCAGTGACGGGTCTGGTGGGAGGGTATTATGCCAGTGACGGGTCTGGTGGGAGGGTCTGGTGGAGGGTATTATGTCAGTGACGGGTCTGGTGGAGGGTATTATGTCAGTGACGGGTCTGGTGGAGGGTATTATGCCAGTGACGGGTCTGGTGGGAGGGTCTGGAGGGAGGGTATTATGTCAGTGACGGGTCTGGTGGAAGGGTATTATGTCAGTGACGGGTCTGGTGGGAGGGTATTATGTCAGTGACGGGTCTGGTGGAGGGTATTATGTCAGTGACGGGTCACGGGTCTGGTGAGGGTATTATGTCAGTGACGGGTCTGGTGGAGGGTATTATGTCAGTGACGGGTCTGGTGGAGGGTATTATGTCAGTGACGGGTCTGGTGGAGGGTATTATGCCAGTGACGGGTCTGGTGGAGGGTATTATGTCAGTGACGGGTCTGGTGGGAGGGTATTATGTCAGTGACGGGTCTGGTGGAGGGTATTATGTCAGTGACGGGTCTGGTGGAGGGTATTATGCCAGTGACGGGTCTGGTGGGAGGGTATTATGTCAGTGGACGGGTCTGGTGGGAGGGTATTATGCCAGTGACGGGTCTGGTGGGAGGGTATTATGTCAGTGACGGGTATGGTGGGAGGGTATTATGTCAGTGACGGGTCTGGTGGAGGGTATTATGTACAGTGACGGGTCTGGTGGAGGGTATTATGCCAGTGACGGGTCTGGTGGAGGGTATTATGTCAGTGACGGGTCTGGTGGAGGGTATTATGCCAGTGACGGGTCTGGTGGAGGGTATTATGTCAGTGACGGGTCTGGTGGAGGGTATTATGCCAGTGACGGGTCTGGAGGGAGGGTCTGGTGGGAGGGTATTATACCAGTGACGGGTCTGGTGGAGGGTATTATGTCAGTGACGGGTCTGGTGGGAGGGTATTATGTCAGTGACGGGTCTGGTGGGAGGGTCTGGTGGGAGGGTATTATACCAGTGACGGGTCTGGTGGAGGGTATTATGTCAGTGACGGGTCTGGTGGAGGGTATTATGCCAGTGACGGGTCTGGTGGAGGGTATTATGTCAGTGACGGGTCTGGTGGAGGGTATTATGCCAGTGACGGGTCTGGTGGGAGGGTCTGGTGGGAGGGTATTATACCAGTGACGGGTCTGGTGGAGGGTATTATGTCAGTGACGGGTCTGGTGGGAGGGTATTATGTCAGTGACGGGTCTGGTGGAGGGTATTATGCCAGTGACGGGTCTGGTGGAGGGTATTATGCCAGTGACGGGTCTGGTGGAGGGTATTATGTCAGTGACGGGTCTGGTGGAGGGTATTATGTCAGTGACGGGTCTGGTGGAGGGTATTATGTCAGTGACGGGTCTGGTGGAGGGTATTATGTCA